>NW_020837945.1:108741634-108816461 GCF_003676395.1 Aethalodelphis obliquidens
TGTGTGTGTGTGTGTGTGTGTGTGTGTGTGTGTGTGTGTGTGTGTGTACAGGGAGGAGCACAATCTGTTCTTTATAAGCTTCCCCTGCCCCCAGCCAAGCCCTCCAGTCATTGGAACAGAGGGAGGGAGAGGCAAAGAGCAGAGGTGTCTCTCCCTCCCTGGGCAGGCTGTGGTGTTCCTTCTTGTTGCTCATTCTCTGGCTCATCCAGGCTGCCCTTTCTGGCAGAGTCCCTGGGGGGCTGGGGCCCAGTGTCCCCTCCTGTGGGCACTGCTGCCACAGGCCTTCCCATGCTGAGCTCCCTGCCCTGCCTGGGACAGCCGGCTCCTGCTGGGCCTCTTTCACCTCACCCTTCAGCCCATCCCCGGCCCGTGTGCTGGGTTCTCTCCCCAGCTGGTGCACGTTAGGGTGAGGATTGGTGAGGCAGTACAAGCTCAGCTACTGTCTCAGGTGACCACCCCATCCCTGGGGAAACCCGGCACCCTTCCCGCGGCCATCAGAGGGGTTTGAGCCGCTCCACTGTTGCCCCCTCCCCAGCCCTGACCTCACCTCTCTTTGTTCTCTGCTGGGGGCAGATCAGCAAGTCAGGGACTGAGCATTCATGGTCGAGGGGATGGACTGCCCTCCTCTCTTTCTTGCAGACACCCCATCTTAACAAGAGAGTTTCTTGGGGGCTCCTTCCTGCACTAGACTTTGGGGAGAGTAACCCCTGTCTCTCTCCCCATAAGGAAGGCTTTGTCTCTCTCCATGGACGCTGTAGTCCCCCAAGTGACAGACTCCCTCCTCTCATCTAGTCTGAGTAACAGGTAGGATGCTCTTGGAGCTCAGGTTGGTTTTAGGAACCCTCAGCCAGCCTGCAGGCCCTGCAACCGGCTCCAGCTGCAGGCAGGTGTTGGCAGCTCTGTGAGCTAAGAAGGGGCCTTTAGTGCCTTTGTTCCTGGTTTTGGGCCTTTGCTCAAACTACCAGGAAAAAAGTCCCTCTTGACCTTGTTTCACAGCCAGCTCGCTTTGTTCTCTGCTAAAGAGTGCAAATCATGACCCCTGGTGGTTCAAAGAGAGAAGTGCAGTCCAGAATCCCACTGCCATGCCATCACGTAGTTCAGAGGTGTAGGTTTTAGTTTTAACTAGCAAACATGTCCAGTTTTTCTGTAAGCCTTCTATCACTGCATAAGGAGCTAAACTTTTCTTTATTAAGAAAGAAAATATTTTTGTGTTTTTAATACTGAAGAAAAATTTCCAGAAAATAAGATTTTCAGCATGTTGAACTAGCTTGTTTTAAACAGTAAACTGGTAACTCAACATTTGTTTGATTATTTTAATTTTAATTAATTATTATTTATTAATTACTTGTTCAAAAACTCTGTAGCTAGGCTCCTGACGCAGGGGGGTTTGTGTCACGCTAGGGTTCATGGATCCTCTATTGTATATCCTAAAGCCTGCACAAATCATTCTGACCCCCAACCCCCTAATTTTGTGGTCTAACTGCATGGTAAGTGTACCCCAAACTGTGCTTGAGAGTAATAGACCTCCTTGTTACATGTAAAGCACTGGATGACGTTCTTTAAAGTTCATGTAATGGTAGGTTCATTATTTTGGTGCAAGGGTCCACCTGGAACACAGAAGCCAGTTGTCAAGATACCCTTTTAGCAATGATGCAAAAGTCCTGCCATGATGCAGGAATATAGAAATGATTGATCTGGTGGATTTCAACAGAAAACAAACTTGCTTTTAGTAGTAGTTAAAAACCGAAGCACCATCCCTACTCACAGACAGTGGGGAGGATGTTTCACATCTTCTAAACACATGGGGTTTAACTACAGGATCACTTTATATGTTCCAGTGTTGGGAAACCTGTTGGGCCAGACAGCAACTTGTATATTTGATGACCAAAGGGTTTTCAAAAATGTCTTTATATCTGGCTTCATTCAATTTTTGCAGACATATAAATAAATTCTCTTTGGATTACAGGGGAAGTAGTCAAAAAAGATTGATTGGAGGAAGCAACTTTCTTAATTGCATCTTCATGGAGTATTAGCAATAATTTTGTTAAAGGACGTTTTCTGCAAAAATAAAAAGGTAGATGTCTGGTTTCATGGTGGTTCTAATTTCCCAAATCTCCAAAGTGAAGCATAAATGGAATCAGGAAGGCTCATGGTCATGGAGATAAGACTGTTGATCTTGAAGTAGAAGCAGCCCAGTGAAGGTCAGCCAGCAGGTGGGTGAGGAACAAGTAAGAACCTAGACAGACACTTGGAAGCCAATCCTTTAGGGACAGTGTGACTGACCATTTTGATGTCTGTGAGTCCCCAAACTGCACGAGTCACTGCTTTAATGCCCTGCTTTGTGGGGTCCCTAAATAACTTCTTTGGAGAGAGATCTGGCCTCATGGACAGCTTGCATAGCCTTACTTTCAAGATATCTTCCTTTGCCTTGTTCGGTTGATACTCAGTACTCCACGGTTATAGATACATTCTTTTGTGTGTGTGTGTGTGTGTGTGTGTGTGTTTGCCAGGGGCTGTCTTCTGCAGCCACCACAGTGTGTGGCTTCTATAGGAAGACTAGAGTGCTTCCTATACCAGGGCAGGGCCTGATCCTTCCAGAGAGACCTGTCTTAGTGGCTAGGGCTGCCATAACAAAACACCACAGAATTGGTGGTTTAAACAACAGACATTTATTTTCTTACGGTTCTGGAGGCTAGAAGTCTGCAGTTGACTGAATGTTTGGGTCACCTCCAAAATTCGTAGGATGAAACCCTAATCGCAATATGATGGTATTTGGAGATGGAGCCTTCTGGAGGTAATTAGGTCATGAGAGTGGAGTTCCTTTGTAAGAAGAGGCCAGAGAGCTAACTAGCTCTCTCTCCACCCTGTGAGGTTACAATGAGAAGTCTGAAACCAACCCGGAAAAGGGCCCTCACCTGACCTTGCTGGCATCCTGATCTCAGCCTTCCAGTCTCCAGAGATAAATTTCTGTTGTTTATAGGCCATCCCATCTATGGTACTTTGTTAAAACAGCCCAAACTGACTAAAGTCCGAGATCAGGGTGCCAGCAAATTTGGTTCCTGGTGACAGATCTTCTTCTGGCTTGCAGACAAGACACCTTCTTACTGTGTCTCATGAGGCCCATCCTCTGTGTGCACAAGGAGAGGGAGAGGGAGAGAATGCTCTGGTGTCTCTTCCTCTTCTTGTCAGGGCACTAGTCTTATCGGATTAGGGCTCCACCCTTGTGGCCTTATTTAGCCTTAATTACCTTCCTACGGGTCCCGTCTCCAAATACCATCACACTGGGGGTTAGGGCTTCAACATATGAATTTTGGGGGTAAAGAGTTCAGTTTGAAGAAGACCCAGGGAGAGGAGCACCCATGTGAACTGATGTCTGACCCTGCCTTGTAGGCTCCAGTACTGATGTCTTTGTATCTCACCTGACAATCCATCCTGGGATTCACCTCCAAGACCTTCACAACTGACTCCATCCACAGATCAACATTAGCCCCTCACCTATCTCCTACTTGCACACACTGCTTCCTCTTTAGCCTCAGTTCTCCCTCCAAGTTCCTGCCCTTTGTGTCAGAGGTGTCTGCCAAGGGCTTCTTGCTGCAGAAGCAGGTGCATTCACCCAGGTCACACTCATTTCTGCTCCTTCCATATACAAGGCAGATTGGAAGACCCAACCTTGGAAGAAAACTCAAACTTGAACTCCCCAGGGCTGAGAATTTAGATCTTGCCATTCAACACATATCACTGTGTGAGGTACCATGCTAGGACTGAGAAAGATGCAATCTCTACTCTCATAACAGATAGGGTCTTTTTTTTTTTTTTTGTATCTTTTTTTTTTTAAATCCACAACGGATTCAATCTTATCAATCTAATAAGAGAACCCCAGAACGTTTGTTTTATTAAAAGGTAGAATTTGACAGAAAACTATTTGGAAGCTCTAAACCTCCTCCTGTTTGTAGCTATGCATTTATTCATTCCTGTATTCATTCAGCAATAATCTTGTCACAGTTTGTCTTGGAGGGAGGTTAGGGTACCGATGGAGAACCAAGCAGGTGAGGTTTGAAAAGGTAGACAAGAGCTCAGGTTCTACAGGCCTCGTGTTCATGCTGAAGACTTTGTTCTTTAGGTACTGGGGAGGGGCAGGGAGAGAAGGGATGGAGTCATGTGACTTTGGAGTTGTAGAACCCACAGGATATGGACCATGAGGGAGAGGGAGGGTTCCAGAATGACCCCTGCTTCTGGCTGGTGATTCTGAAGGGCCTTCTCTGAGAAAGGGAATGTGGAAGCCAGAGCAGGCCTCTGGTAGGGGTGATGGTCTGCTTAGAGCATGAAAGTTGAGGGGCCCAGGGAACTAGGTAAGGGTTTCAGAGTCCACTGATCCTGGCTACCTTGGAAAGAGACATTTCCTCCTCACCTTCTGCTTCTTTGGTACCACCTTCTGTCTGAAAGCCTTTCTCCTTCTGACTGGCAGGTATTCAGGCTGTCCCTAAACTCCTTCCCGTCTGAGTGCCCTGGGGGGCTCCTCCCCTAGAGCATCACTTTTACCTACCAGATCCACTGCTGGCTTTGGGCCCCAAGTGTGATTATTTTGTTACAACCTCTGCAGTCCCACCCAGACCCAGCCTGGCCCTCCCTTTCTGTGTGCTCAGGTGCAACTCTGTTCTCCTGTCCTGAACTGGCTCTGCTTGAGGTTGGACAGTCACTACGTCTTGTCAGTCCATATTACCCCTTTACTCAAATGCTGCGAAGTCCTCCACTCTTCTAGGTCTGGACCATTCCTGGGCACATTTAGAACCTGTGGAAGCAGGAAGAGAACACAAGGACATTGTTGTCACAAATCCTTTTTGGAAAGTAGACTCAGTAAGATTAATAAATACATGATAAAAAAAATCAAGACACAGGTGGACCCTTTCCCGCAGAGGAGAAGTACAGAAGCAAGTCTGGGTCTTTTAAGAGATGCATTTTGCCCTCTTCATCATTTTGTCAAACTCAGACCAGAGAAACCTTTATGTCAGGCTCTGGAGGAAACGTAAGGTGGGAGGACCCGTTTTTGAATTCCAGTAGCAACAATAACATCAGTAGCAGCTAATATTTATTGAGTACTTACTATGTGCTAGTCATTAAGTACATTGTGTGTATGACCTCATTTAACCCTCACAACAACACTATGAGGCACATATGTTAATATTGCTTTTTCACAAGATGAAGACATGGTTCTTAGGCAGGTTACATGGCTTGTCCTTGCGTCTCACAGCTCAGCTCCAAACCTGACTGCCCAGTTTGGGTGTTGCTGTGTGTACTGGGCTGAAGAGTGTCCCCCGCAATCCATATCCACCTGGAGCCTCAGACTGTGACTTATTTGCAAATAGGGTCTTTGCAGATGTAATTCGCTAAGATGAGGTCATACTGGATTAGGGTGGGCCCTAAATCCAATGACTGGTGTCCTTGTAGAAGGCCACGGGATGACACAGGGACACACAGAGAAGGCATGTGAAGACTGAGACAGAGATGGGAGGGATGCATCTCCAAGCCAAGGAATGCCAGGGATTGCTGACAACCACCGGAAGCTAGGAGGGGATCTTGGAACAGATTCTCCCTCAGAGTCTCAAGGAGGAACCAACCCTGACGACACCTTGGTTTCCGACACCTAGCCTCCACAACTGTGAGGTCATACTTTTTTTTTTTTTTTTGCGGTACGCGGGCCTCTCACTGTTGTGGCCTCTCCCATTGCGGAGCACAGGCTCTGGACGCGCAGGCTCAGCGGCCATAGCTCACGGGCCTAGCCGCTCCGCGGCATGTGGGATCTTCCCGTACCGGGGCATGAACCCGGGTCCCCTGCATCGGCAGGCGGACTCTCAACCACTGCGCCACCAGGGAAGCCCCATTTTTGTTGTTTTAAGCCACCTGGTTTGCGGTACTTTGTTACAACATCCCTAGGAAAATAATACAATGGCTGAATGGTTAATTTCCCATGTCATTTCCTAATTGTCGAAAAGATAAATGGTTTTCCAGGCACTCTCATCTTCCTCCATTTCAAATGTCACGATATGTTGGTTTGAGGAGGCTTATTTTAACCCAGATTCATTTCCTCCCTTATACAAATTCCTTGATTTATTTCAGAGGTGTGCCATCTAGTGTCAAGAAGTGAGAAATGCACGTTAGTTTTGGAAATGGCTGAAGGTATGATTTGAGTAGTCTCTGCTCCCTGAAGAGTATCACACAGAAAATTCTGCAGTAGAATCTTCCCTAAATATCTTTTGTAGTGACATGGATCATTCAAATCATTTCCCAAAATAATATGTAGGTTTTAAAAGACAAGTAAAGTTAAAATATTAATCTTAAGTCAGACAAGGCAGAATTGGGCTTTTTTTTTTCTTTCCATTATCTGTATAATTCAGAGAATATGAGGAAGCTTGCATTAAAAATGCATGAATCTTGTGGGAATATTTTATAGTTTTGTTGAGGGTTAACGTCTACACAGTTTTCTTTTTCTTTTCTTATATAATCGTAGCAAAGCTGTAAGATGGACATTTTTCCCCCCTATTTGTGGAGATGAAGAAATTGAACCAGATTAACCTGACCCCAAATGACACAGTAAAAGAATAACATCACCAAAGCTCAACCCAAGGCTGTCTAACTCTTTTTTGGCCATCTGTCTTGTCACATGAATCTGCTAATTTAAAAGGCTACAGAGTAACTCAACTGCCACACTATTTGGTTACAAATGCCCAGTCCCTGGAGGAGCCTATATTTCCACTAAAACACTTTTCCTATGGGAAAAAGTCAAATGAGTTTTATATTTATTGGCAGAAAAATACTCTCATGAAAAGCAAAGATCATGTGGTTTTATTTTCCTGGGAAAAAAACCCTAAAAGTGATTCTAAAGCTCCAATAGTAAAGTCTACTCCCTAAATACATTCCTAGAATAAGAATTTAGAGCAAAATAATAGAAATAATGAACAGAACCTTTTACGTTTGCGGTTTTGATTGAGTGAGTGACAAACTTCTCCTATTCTTACTGGTTTATGAGTACATTGATTAGCTATGTCTTTTGGGGAACTATATCTTTTTTTTTTTTTGCGGTACGTGGGCCTCTCACTGCTGTGGCCTCTCCCGTTGCGGGGCACAGGCTCAGGACGCGCAGGCTCAGTGGCCATGGCTCATGGGCCCAGCCGCTCCGTGGCATGTGGGATCTTCCCAGACCGAGGCACGAACCCGTGTCCCCTGCATCGGCAGGTGGACTCTCAACCACTGCGCCACCAGAGAACCCCTGGGGAAATATATCTTGAAAAGGGAGGTGGGAGACTACATCTGAATTCCAAGGTGTCATCGAGGTATTTTAGAATTTAGTATTCCCAGAAATTTCTGAACAAAATGAGTTGGGGAAAATTATTTTAGTGTTTAGAGCTCTTCCTTTTTTTAGAGCTCTTCCTTTTAGGACAAGTTAACATTTTACCCAACTATGATAAATATACATACAAAATTGACATAAATCAGCCCAGTCAGAAGCCAAGAAAACAGTAATTTTCTAACACTATCAGCTTCCTCAAAACTCAGTGTTCTCGGGCTTCCCTGGTGGCGCAGTGGTTGAGAGTCCGCCTGCCGATGCAGGGGACGTGGGTTCGTGCCCGGTCTGGGAAGATGCCACATGCCGCGGAGCGGCTGGGCCCGTGAGCCATGGCCGCTGGGCCTGCGCGTCCAGAGCCTGTGCTCTGCAATGGGAGAGGCCACAACAGTGAGAGGCCCACATAAAGAAAAAAAAAAAAAAAAAAACTCAGTGTTCTCTCCTTGGAATGTAAGTTCCTCCAATTTCAAAATACAATAAGCTTCAGAGGTTCTCTGAGACCCTTCTCTGCCCATCAGCAAGGGGAATGAGCGTTTTAAAATGATGCATCTGCTCTATCTGTACCAGATTTGTGGAAGATTGGAAGTAGGACATTGGAGGAAGTGATGGATATCTACTCATTAAAGTAGTAGGAATGATTCCCATTGACTTTTTTTTTTTTTTTTCGGTACGTGGGCCTCTCACTGTTGTGGCCTCTCCCGTTGCGGAGCACAGGCTCCGGACGCGCAGGCTCAGCGGCCATGGCTCACAGGCCCAGCCGCTCCGAGGCATGTGGGATCCTCCCGGACCGAGGCACGAACCCGTGTCCCCTGCCTCAGCAGGCAGACTCCCAACCACTGCGCCACCAGGAAAGCCCTGCAGCATTATTCTTAATAGGCAAAAGATGGAAAGAGTCCAAATGTCCATCAACTGATGAATGGATTTTTAAAAATGTGGTACATACCTGCATACAGTGAAATATTATCCAGCCATAAAAAGGAATGAAGCACAAATACATGCTACAACGTGTTTGCATGTTGAAAACGTTGTAAGTGAAAAAGCCCCTCTTTAAGACACAACATATTATATGACTCCATTCATATGAAATATCCAGAAGAGAGACAGAAAGGAGACTAGTGGTTGCCCAGGGCTGGGAGTGACCTGGAAAGGCAGGGGGTGATAGCTAAAGGATTTCTTTTAGAGGTGATAAAAGTGTTCTAAAATTGATGGTGGTGATGGTTGCATGTACCTGTAAATATACTAAAAAACATTCAGTTCTACAGTTTAAATGGCTGAGTTGTATGCTATGTGAACTATTATCTCAAAGCTGCTTTAAAAACATACACTGACATTAGTAATCTTAGGAATTGAATCAGTTCTTCCTCTCTATGTACATTTGTATATATACATGCATGCATATATACATACACATATATGAATGTATGTTTTATAAGATTTGATGTTATTACAAGGAGAATATTTGATAAAGAGTATTAACAGATTAGTTACATTTAACCTACATAAATAGGATAATTTTGTCATACAAAAATAGAATGAAAGCGGATTATGCTACTTTCAACACTGCCTCTTTGTACTGATAAACGAAATATTTCTCAAAATACCCCTGGGCTAGTCTTCCTGGCAGTTCCCGTCACCTCACCCCTCTGTGACAATTCTCACTGTGCTCTCCTCCACCTCATATATCGCTGTGCGATTCATCTTACAAGATGCTGCTTTCTTTCCCCTGATGTGCCAGTGTATTTTTTCCTGTTACGTTTCCAAGCTTTCTCCTCTAGAGCTCCACTTGGAGCCCAAATAAGACCTTCAGAGGCCCCAGAACTAAGGAGATGATGGTGCCAGAGCTCCTGCCACTCCCATCTCTCATCTGACATATTCAAAATAAAGCATCACTCATCTATAAAAGGTACAAGTCACATCTATGTTGAAATGAAAATAGCCCCTTTTTTACAATTTTGGCTTGCAAAATTCCAGATCAGCTTGGCAAAATTTAATATTTCTCCCTTCTTGGGACCTCTGCTGTGTTCGTGCCCTGAGCCAGTGCTTAATTTGCCCCTTGGATCATGTGCCTTAGTTTGCCAAGCTGATTTTTCTCATTTGACCCCTCCCTCTTCACTCTCCTCCTCCACCCTCGACCTCACTCTCACACTGACAAGTGCTCCTTCTGGTCTCTGTGACAAACTCGTGTTTGGCTCTCACCTGGAAACACATGAAGCATGAGCTGAATGCCAGCAATTCTCTAAGGCCCAGCCAAATCATTTCTCCTCCAAGGACAGAAAGATTCTTTTCACCCCACCTTGGCCCTGCCGGAATCAATACGGGTTTTATTTTTGTTCGTCAATAACTGAAAATTTGGAAAAACCAGGTGACTGACTTTCTAGAACACAATTCAAGATCTCTTTTTAAATAGTTAATTTTAGAGAACTTATGATCTGAAGGTCATAAATGTTGGAAATATTATTTGGCAAAACCCAATAAAAAACCAAGGAAGATTTTCTTGTACAGTTCTCCCTGAATGGTGCATGGCCTGATAGAGCAATACTTTGTAGACACATAGTGTTAGGCAGAGCTTTCTGTAGGGAATATTGTTGACTCATGTTCAATGAATAATTTTTACATTGAAATTCACATCTAAATTATCTGATGTTTCTATTTGCTCAGACATGTTAGCAAACATAAAAATGAAAAATATTGGCATACAATGAAAAGAATATTTTTAATCTAGTACTTTTACTAGAAACACATTATCCTTTTTCAAACAGAAAAGCCAATTATCCTACACTCACAACAGAATCATTCAAGTCACAAAGGATAAAAGAAAGCATTTAAAAAGAATAAAAATGATTGACATATAGGACTCTGATTGCATTCTACTATATGTTCTAGGTTATGAATTTTCTGATTTTGCAGAAAGCCCATTTTTCTTCCATCACTTCTTTCCACTTCTTTTTCACTTCATAAGAAATTTTTGGTGGAGAGCAGGCAGTTACCCACACTTAAGACATTTTGATGTGACATTCCTGTCTTCCAATTCTTTGTGACTGGATTTTCAGTTTCTGCCACAGGCATGTTATATGATACCAGGAACTGATCAACAGTTGTGGCTGTGAAAAAAAAAAAAAGGAAAATAAAACCTACTCTGTCTTGCTGCTTGTTATAGTGAAAATAGTAGGCATTGAACTATTTGTCAGTGGAGGCACAAGTTAACTCATTGCCATGTGCTATAAGATCTCTAATCTACTTTAATATACTCCCTGTAGATAATGTGAAATTAAGTATGTGCTAGTTAACACAAGTTTTAAATCTAGGAGCAGAGATTTGCCCCATGGAGAATCTATACAAAAGGGGTAATCAGCTTCTAGACTATAGCAGTCTCATACTAGACGTGGCTACCATAAGGATTATTGGTATCTTGAGCAAACCAAGGGTATGGTAATTAGATATTCCATTAGAATTGAATGTCAGAACTGTGTTATTGATAAAAGTGGGGACCTGTTGACTATACAATGTATGTTAGAAATGGACTCTCCTTTGTGAAGTTTGAGGTGGTCAAGATAAGAGGATTGGCTATACCTCTTGCATGAGTAATGTATAAAAACCGGGGAAAGCCTGTAGTCTATGTCCTTAGGGAAGGCACACCAGGCTCATTCCCTAAATGATCCTCTGTCCATTGGTTTCAGAGGATTCTTGTTGCTTGATGATGTCTAAAAGGCTAACAGAATCTTGCCTCTGAAATGTTGTGTCTGCCTCGAGAGAACTTGTCAGGTAACATTAAAGGGATCCAGGGAGCTGGAACCTCTCTGAACTTACACAGTTCAGCAGAGATGTTTTGTGTTGCTTGCTAATGACTGTTTGCTCAACCCATACCTGCATGCATGTCAGCTTTGCTTTGGTTATAACCTAAATAGCAAAAGCGTGGCAGCAATTCACCCTCATCTACCTCAAACTGCTCTACGGATAACTGTTATCTACCAAAAAGGAGAGTTGTGTATGACCATGTTGGCTAAGGTAGTTAGCAACAGTATGGAAACCGGTCCTCACCAGATGTATTAGCTGAGGGCATATGTATCATTTTATCAGCCAAGGCTGCTGGTTTGCTAGACTGGGTTGCATTTTGGCATAACCCTATTATATAGCAGGCTAGATGATGAAATTATGGCAAAAGGAAAAGGTAGACCAGGGTAAGGAGAACCAGGTAGGGTAGTTGTTGGTCCTATGGGGTCTTATAGGCTATTGTAAGAACTTTGTCTTTTCCTCTGAGAGAAATAGGGAGCCATCACTGGGTTTTGAGCAGGGGAGTGACATAATCTGATTTATATTAGGGCCATTTTGATTGTTGGATTGAAAATAGTCTTGGAAGGCTGGATTTGAGGCAGGTTCACTAGTTAGGAGGCTCTTGCAGGAATCCAGGGAGAGAGGACAGTTATTTACTCAGACAGTGGGGGTATTAAGGCATGGTTGCATCTTGATCTATTACAGTTAGAACTTACCAGATTTGCTGGGTTGGATTGGATAGGAGGTGTGTGAGAGGAGAGGAGCCAGCAATGACTGGGAGGTTTGGCGTGAACGTCTGGAAAATGGAATTTCCATCAGCTGAGAAATAGAAGACGATGTATAGAGTAGGTTTGAAAAAAATAAATAAATGTGGGAATGTCTTATAATTTATGAATTGCTATAAAAATATGGCGTTTGGCATGTTTATGAACTCTCTGTAATTTAGCATGTGTTTAGTATAGAGTGTTGCTTTTTGCCCAACTTACTTTTACATAAATTTCCTGGTTTCTAATGATCACACCACACACCACACAAGACATCTGATTTCACTTGTCATCTCAGTGCTTTCTGTCTCCTCCAGCCCTGCCTGGTCCCACATGGTGTCAAGGTAAGACTGTTTCAAAGATGGCAATTGCAGAGTTTGCACTTGCTGACTAGTGAGGAAGTTTGCCATCTCCTTGGCTCATGAAATCACTTGAAAAGCAAAATGCGATTTCTGTTACCAGTTTGCCTCTAACAGTCATAAGTAGCTCAAGATGTTTATTGAGATTGGGGGTCCTTGGGTCTGATCTTCCGGGCTCTGATTCACTTTTTAGATTTCTCTTTCTCGGAGACTTCACAGGAAACCTATTGGTGCCAAAAAAGATACATGATATGTTTCACATTCATGTGCAGTAGTGACTTGAGATGTGCCCTCCAGCTACTAAGAAGGGGGGAAAAGAAAGAAACTTCAAAACACCATATTCTTGTTTACTTAAAAAAATAAATAACATACTTTCCTTCCAGCCATGATGTTGTAATAGGGACTGGATTCAATCTTCAACATCAAAAAAAAGGAAAATCAAATAAAATATGTGAAACAAAGATTGCCATGAATTGACTAAGGCAGTGCAGGACTGATCTTTGAGAAAAGGACAGTCAAATCAATAAGATGAGCTCTACAATCGACTCAACTTACTGCCCAAAGGCAGTTTCCAGGTTGTGGAGCCCAGAGGTCTGGCTGAGTTGAAGAGATAGAAATCAGAATTTTGAGAGACTAGATGCCTAGAGTTTGTGGGAGAGAACACCAGAGAAGAGAGTGCTACCCGGAGAATTCCTGAGATGGGCAGATGGGTCCTCTCCAGTCTTTGGCTGAGTCCTGATCTGCACCAGCCTGAGAAGAAACTCCCCGAGGCTGGGGAAAGACCCACAGACAGCAATAGGACAAACATTTCCAGGAGCTCACACTGGGCTAGAAATAGTTCTTAGTCCCATCAACCGCAGTGGGGAGGCCTTGTAAAACGTGGGCATTGAGTATAGTTTGAAGAAGGGTGTTAGCATTAGACTAATGGTTTCTCCTGAGCCATCCTAATGAACTTTAAAAGCAAGTTCTGGGAACTCCCTGGTGGTCCAGGGGTTAGGACTCTGCACTTCCACTGCCGGGTTCGATCCCTGGTTGGGGAACTAAGATCCCGCAAGCCACATGGTGTGGCCAAAAAAATAATAATAACAAATAAAATAAAGTTTAAAAAAATGCAAGTTGAACAAAGATGAAACTGTTCCTAAGTAACTTAATTGCATGCTGGAACCAAACCCAATACTCCTTAAAGTGATACAACAAAATCCAGTACCCAAACATGCAAAATTCACAATATCCAGCATCCAATCCAAATTGGCAAGTTTATTAGTTTCCTAGGGCTGCTGTAACAAAGGAACACAAACTAGGTAGCTTACAGCAACAGAAATGGATTCTCTCACAGTTCTAGAGGCTAGATGGATGATATCAATGTGTCTGCAGGGCTGTGCTCCCTCTACGACTCTGGGTAGAGTCCTTTCTTGCTGCTTCCTAGCTTCTGGTGGTGGCTGTCAGTCCGTGGTGCTCCTTGCCTTTCAGCTGCATAACTCCAGCCTCTGCCTCTGTCACTTGGTGCTCTCATCATGAGTTTCTGCCCTCTCCTCTTATAAGGACACCAGTCATATTGGATTAAGGGCCCATCCTCATCCAGGTCTCAAATAATACATCTTCAACAACCCTATTTCTAAATAAGATCACATTCCAAGGTACCAGGGGGTAGGACTTAACATACCTTATTGGGGGACAAAATTTAACCCATAATACCAGGCATACAAAGAAGCAGAAAAATAAGGCCTATAACCAGAAGAAAAATCAATCAGGAGATACAGAGTAGAAGCTGTTGAGAGGATGGAGTTAGCAGACACAGATGCTACCACAACTCTAATAAAAATGCTTCATATGTTCTATTTTGGATAGTTTTATTGCTATGTGTTTTTTTGGATTATTTTTTATATAATTCCATTAATCTCTGTAGTAGCATAAGGAACAGAGATAAATACTATAAATCATAAAGTACCTCCTAAAAGATCTCTGTGAGTGCGAGTCAAGGACATTTTCAGAACTGTTTCTTCATCTCTAAAATGGGAATAATACCTCCCAGGGAAAGTGCAACAATCAAATGAAATTTTTTGTTTTTTTAAGAAGATGTTGGGGGTAGGAGTTTATTAATTAATTAATTTTTTTTGGCTGTGTTGGGTCTTCGTTTCTGTGCGAGGGCTTTCTCTAGTTGTGGCGAGCGGGGGCCACTCTTCATCGTGGTGCGCGGGCCTCTCACTGTCGTGGCCTCTCTTGTTGCGGAGCACAGGCTCTGGACGCGCAGGCTCAGCGGCCATGGCTCACGGGCCTAGTTGCTCCGCGGCATGTGGGATCCTCCCAGACCAGGGCTCGAACCCGTGTCCCCTGCATTAGCAGGCAGATTCTCAACCACTGCGCCACCAGGGAAGCCCCCAAATGAAATTTTTATAACTTACTTGGTACATAATCAACTCATAATAAATAGCAGCAATTATTGTTACTAAAGCCTGAAGCAACTACAAAAGCAATTATAGGTCAAATGATTAGAGACCTATGATGGATGAGGCTGAACACAATCAGTGTAATTATAATGGTTTTGATTTATTGCTCTTGGTAAGAACTTTACTAATTCGGACAAGTTGGGATAGGGAAAAAGTCACATCTAACTGATGAGCCGTCTTAATTACAGAATAATTTTGAAGAAATGGTTTTTGATTACTTTTAACTACATGTGGTAATTAGGGCCAGGCTACAAAGTTTTACCTAGTATATATATCCTTAAGGGACTGGCTTTAATGATTACATAAAATGATCTTTCATTAGCATAACAAGGCTTTCAGCTGTTACAAAAGAGTTTGTTTTCATAAACAGTTTGTTTTCTTCAGCGGTAGAATAAGTCCTATCGGAATGATTTGACCAGCAACAATCACGTGGCAATTCCTTCATGGATTCAGGTACCAGCCACGAGGCACCAGCTGACGGCTGTAGCCTTGGCTGTTGGAGCACCTACATCCTGGGGAGCATTCCTGTGACTGCAGAGCCTCTGTGACCCCACTTCTTTCCTGTTGTTCCCCCACCTGTGGTGGTGTCTGCTTCCTGCAATTACTAACCTCTGGGTTATTTCTGCGCGCTATGTTTTGCTCTTTTGGTGTTCCAACAACCATATAACCAAGTCCCTGAATTAAATCCCCATGGTTTTAAATAACTGGCATAACTATCCTCTGGACTGGACCCCAGCTGACACCATACACCAAGAGGAACAGCTGGAACCAACCAGAGAGAGGCGAAAGACGGAGCAAAGGGTCGGTAACCAGAAAAAACGTCTGGGGCTGTATGGGAGGCAGTCACTGTGGGTGGATTGCTAAGGCAATCTCGCTAATTCAGCTGTTGCCTTCTCTTTGGCAGGGTGCGTTGTCATGACCCCATGCCTGCTAACATTCCCTGCTCTCTAGCTGAGTGGCCTGGTGGAAGTCTGATCCATTATTTAGGACATGGATTTTCAATTTGCAAAACATGAGTATTAGTCTAGATGAATTCCACATTTCCTTTCAGCTGTGAAGCTCCTCTTGAACTAATTGACGTGTTTGCTCAGGGTCGGTTGGGAAAAGCTATCCTGTCTCTTCCCATAGGCTAAGTGAAGACGGGATTAAGAAAGCAGAACGATTTGGCCCCATGGTGTGCCCTGCCTCCTGGACAGGAAACAGAAAGGTTTTGTACAGTCCATGCCGGGTTCAGGTAAGACAACTTTGCCAGGGGAAGCAGCACATGTCAGGCTCTGCAAAAACCACTGCCCCATAGCAGGGGGCATGTCACAGGGCAGCATGTTACATGTTAATATGATTGTGTTTGAAAGGTGGTCATTCCAAAATTGTGGCAGCAAAATAAAATGATAACCAGAGAAAGCTAATTGAGTTGCTGCGGTGGTAAAGAAGTAGGTGCTGGGCTGGATTCCTGAGTGTGGTGTAATTAAAATGACTGTGTATTTGTCTTCCTGTGTGTAAAATGATATGCCTTTTCTGAATAAGTTTCCCAAGAAGGAATAATGTCATTTGTTTGTTTATCACTTTTCAAAGAACCAGCCTTCCTTTCATTTTAACTCTGTTGTTTTAAGGGGCAGCCAGCTTTCCACTGATCTTAATGTAATTAACATGGGCAGATGCTTTGCATTTGTTCCTGTGAATTGCTGGGTACCTGTCTGCATCCTAGGCTGCTGTAGGCTTCTGGCAAAACCTGCTTTGTATTGTGACGTGAGGTGACCCAGTATCAAAGCCTTACCCCCCTCAGCAGGTAAAGAAGATGATACTAGAAACTGAAGGGATCTGGGACTCTGAATAATATCATTTGCAGTTAGCTTGAGGGTAGCTCAGCTGCCTGGCTTTCAGGTTGTCAGTTAATGTGAAAAAGTTCGCATCTGCTTGATAATGAACACCGGTGACAATAATAGTATCCTGGGTATCAGTCAACTGAAAAATAAATCATTTCAGCGCTGGTCAGATGTTGCTGGTCTTTAATTTCCTTGGGCCAGATTATTTTCTGGTCCTGATATAAGCATTCTGAGCGTTGAAACTGTTCTTTCAAGTGAGGGTGAAACAGCTGCCACCCATTTCTAGTTTGCACCACCTGCTGAGCCAACCCATCCTTAAAGTGTGGTGGTCAGCTGATCAGACGTGATTCTCCAAATGGCTGTGGGCTTGAGCTGAGGGAATGGCAAAGTGGTTGACAGAGTGGTTGGTAAGGGGGTCTGAGCTACTTGTGCATGCAGCTTGCTTATGCCCTCTGATCTGGCGGGCTTTTGATCCCAGATATACCCTTCATCACCCTTGGGATGAAGCGCTGCTGGGCCTACTTGACGTCATCGCTTGGTGGGTCTGATTGGACCAAACCTGTGCTGAGCATTTCTGGCTGCATGGTTGTCTGGTACCCTGTGGCCAAGCACTCCATCCCTCCCAGAGCTCAGGAGCAAATGAGAAGTTGTCTTTCAAAAGGTGTCTAATTCTTTCCTGCCTATGGCATGGCCTTGCTCCAGATTCCTAGGACTTTTAGGACTTCATCCTCCACTGCGGCTTACGTACACTCGATACAGCATCTTTTCCAACCACGGATCTCTCTACCACCATAGGTTCTGCTGGCTCAGAAGGCTAAGGGGACAGGGTTGTTGCATCACCACAGCCTGGACCTGCTGAAGAGCCCTTTCTTTCCTGGGGCCCCACTCAAGGCTGGCAGTATTTTGCATCACCTGGTACAGAGACCGGAGCAGCGTTCCAGGTATCAAGTATGCTGCCGTCAGAGCCTGAATGCACTGAGCTTCCTACTTCAGGGTAGAAGGTAAGCTGCAATAATTCTTGTTTTACTTTGGAGAGGATTTACTGGCATGCCTAGTACCACTGGACTCCAAAATTTTTCCTGATGTAGCCCCTTGAATCTCTATAAGTCTTGTCTACCACCTACTGGAGTGCATGGGTCTTACCAAGACCTCCAGCATGCTAGCTTTCTCATTTATCTTGCCCAGTAGCATAATGTTATATGTCTAATCAATCGATGTGATTCTCTGTTGGATATCCAGATAATACAGATATTTTGGAATATACTATGACCAGAGGAAGGAGATTTAACATAGTTCTCTGGCAAATTGTAAATGTACGATGCTGCCTGTTCCATGTGAATGCAAACTATTTCTCATCCTCTCTTCTGATTAGAATAGAAAAAAACGTATATGCCAAATCAATGGCCACATAGCATGTACCTGAGGTTGTGTTAATCTCCTCTAGAAGAATACCGTATCTGGCGTAGTGGCTGCAATTGGGGCTATTACCTGGTGGAGTTTTCAAAGGTCCACTCTAGAACCCATCTGCTTTTTCTTTTTTTTTTTTTCTAAACAACTTTTTATTGAAGTATAGTTGATTTACATTGTTCTATTAGTTCCAGGTGTACAGCAAAGGGATTCAGTTATACATATATATATTTATAGATATATTATTTTCAGATTCTTTTCCACTATAGGTTATTACAAGATATTGAATATAGTTCCTTGTGCCATACAGTAGATTCCTTGTTGTTTATCTATTTTATATATAGTAGTGTGTATCTGTTAATCCCCAACTCCTAATTTATCTCTCTCCCTCTTCCCCTTTGGCAATCATAAGTTTGTTTTCGAAGTCTGTGAGTCTGTTTCTATTTTGTAAATAAGTTCTTTTTTTTTTTTTAGATTCCACATATAAGTGAATTCTATTGTATTTGTCTTTTCCTTTCTGACTTCACTTAGCGTGATAATTTCTAGGTCCATCCATGTTACTGCAAATGGCGTTATTTCATTCTTTTTTATGCTTTTATTTATGTATACATGTACCACATCTTCTTTATCCATTCATCTGTTGATGGACATTTAGATTGTTTCCATGTCTTGGCTGTTGTAAATAGTGCTGCTGTGAACATTGGGGTACGTGTATCTTTTTGAATTAGAGTTTTTGTCTTTTCTGGATATAGGCCCAGGAGTGGGATTGCTGGATCATATGGTAACCATATTTTTAGTTTTCTGAGGAACCGCCATACTATTTTCCATAGTGGCTGTATCAATTTACATTCCCACCACAGCGTAGGAGGGTTCCCTTTAGAACCCATCTGTTTTTTTCCCATGGGCCAGGCTAGAGAATCAAATGAAGATATGATGGGGACCACCACCACTGCATCCTTTAGATCCTTAAAGCTGGCACTGATTCCTGCCATCCCCTACCCATTGGATGTGATAAGTTTTTAAATTTGGGGGTGGGCAGTTTCAGAGATTTCAGTTTGACCTTCCCCACCATGAGATCCCTTATTTCACAGACTGAGGATCCAATGTGGGCATTACACCCACTGACTAAGCCCTCTTTTCCCAACTATAAATTCAGGAACCAGGTAATCACTCACTTGGTGGGTTTACAGACCCAGTGGACTCCATCGATCACACCAAAACCCCATCCCCCAAGGAGGAGGGCCAGGGTGACACTTCAGATATCTGGGCACCAGTGTCAACTCGGACAGTCTAACAGTTCCTTCTTTCTAACCTGGACAGAGGACACAGCCTGCAAACAGTTGTCTACCAGGAAACACTTCACACAAAACAAAACAGAAACACCTAAGCTGCAACAAATTAGTAACATATAGCAAATGTCCAAAGAATGGCTCTGACAGTGGTGGTGCAGGAACCTGAAGGAGAACATTGGAGCAGAAGACCTTTATCATAAGGTCTCTATCAAGACAGCGTATTTCTCGAGTGGATTCTTTAGGGATTCATATGTAAACATAAATCTGCCAATAATCAGTAGGGGTACATCATTATTTCTACTTCAGAAATAACATCCAAAAAGAATCTCAGATATTTCCATCAAAACAAAACAAATTCCGTATATATGTGTTAGCATACGGTATTTGTTTTTCTCTTTCTGACTTACTTCACTCTGTATGACAGACTCTAGGTCCATCGACCTCACTACAAATAACTCAATTTCGTTTCTTTTTATGGCTGAGTAATATTCCATTGTATATCTGTGCCACATCTTCTTTATCCATTCATCTGTCGATGGACACTTAGGTTGCTTCCATGTCCTGGCTATGGTAAAGAGTGCTGCAATGAACATTGTGGTACATGACTCTTTTTGAATTATGGTTTTCTCAGGGTGTATGCCCAGTAGGAACAGGACAGGAATAAAGATGCAGACATAGAGAATGGACTTGAGGACACAGGGAGGGGGAAGGGTAAGCTGGGGTGAAGTGAGAGAGTGGCATGGACATATATACACTATCAAATGTAATAGATAGCTAGTGGGAAGCAGCCGCATAGCACAGGGAGATCAGCTCCGTGCTTTGTGTCCACCTAATGGGTTGGGATAGGGAGGGTGGGAGGGAGATGCAAGAGGGACGAGATGTGGGGATATATGTATACATACAGCTGATTCACTTTGTTAAACAGCAGCAACTAACACAACATTGTGAAGCAATTATACTCCAATAAAGATGTTAAAAAAACAAAACAAAACAAATGACTCAGTTGGAACTTAATAATTTTGAATTTCCAAGCACACATCCAAGGGAAATATGGATGTGAGCTAATGGAAAGAAGGTGCCAGCTACAGTTTACTTTCATCCTTAAGTATGTATTGGCCTTGACAGTTTTAATAACTCTTTTTGTCTAAGTTACAGAGCTTTGTGCTATTTGGCTCTCAGTTAAATTTGTTCCCTGAAAAGGGAATATAAGCCAATGCTCAGTGTTCTAATTGCTTTCAAGTAAAGCAGATTAGCAATATTATGCATCCCATTGCTTTCTGTTTGGTAATTATATATGTTGATATGTTTCTTCAAAAGTGTATTCACCACATACGGTGCTTTCTAAAAGGCTGAAATAGTGGCTGTTTTAGGGAAATGGCATTAATAGCATTTTCTAGCCCTCATATTGATAACCACCTTTGGTTGATATATATATTACCAGTGTTTGCATACATGTGTGTACATCTCATGTTTTAAGGTCCATATGCAGAATAAAAAAATCCACCCCTGGGCTTTCCTGGTAGCACAGTGGTTGAGAGTCCGCCTGCCGATGCAGGGGTCACGGGTTCGTGCCCCGGTCCGGGAAGATCCCACATGCCACGGAGCGGCTGGGCCCGTGAGCCATGGCCGCTGAGCCTGCGCGTCCGGAGCCTGTGCTCCGCAACGGGAGAGGCCACAACAGTGAGAGGCCCGCGTACTGCAAAAAAAAAAAAAAAAAAAAAAAAAAAATCCACCCCTATTTCCAAGTAGACTGCTTCCAAAACTCTCAGGGCTCTCAGCTCTGGCTTCAGCTGACAAGGGGGCCAGCAGGAGCTGATTCTGTTGCTCTTGGCTGTCTTCCACAGTAATGAGGGCCTTTGGTCTTGGAAGGGACAGCAAAGGTCATCTAGAGACAAGAAGATCCCAAACCTTACATCAGGTTTATCAGATTCACCTGGGGAGCTTCATAATACATAACTTTCAGTGCTTATCTGAAAGTTAAATAAATCAGAATATATGGAAGAAGGACTTGAGAAAACATCAACCAGATCTGGGAATTGCTGCTCTGGTCCAACCACCTTCATGATTTTATTAAGTCTTCACATTTAGAGTCAGAAGTAAGTAGGTCTCCTTAAAACTCATTCTCTTTAACTTCCGGTTGTTGAACTGTCTGTGAAAGTCCCTGCGTGGATGGACCAGACTCATTTGTTTTGATCTGATGGGGCATCACGTCTGTTTATCTCAGTATCCTTCCACAGAGCCTCCACTGTACCTGGTTCAGAGCCATAGTGTAATATATTTTGGGTCAGATGAATTAACAAATTTAGATTTCAGATTTTTTGGTATTCAGACAAAAAGGGAAAAAATAAATGTCATTCAGAAGAGAACAATTTTCTTCTTGTACCTAAACATTGGTTAGATCAGAACAAAAACTGTTGTAATCCAAGTGTCCATCAGCACAACATGACTTATCCATATAGTAGAATGCTGTTCAGTAATGAATAGGAACAGAGTACTGAACCATGCTACAACAGAGAGGATCCTCAAACGTGTTTTGCTAAGTGACAGAAGCCAGGCACAAAAGATTCTTATTGCATGATTCAACTTGTGTGAAATTTCCAGAAAAAAGCAAATCTACAGAGAGAGACAGAAGATCAGTGGTTGCCCAGGACTGGAGGTAGGCACAGGAATTCACCTTAGGTGGGCATGGAGAAATCTTGGGGGTGATGGAGATATTCTAAAACTTGATGTTGGTGATGGTTGCATAAATCTTTAAATGTTATTAAAAACTGAGTTGTTACCTACCAAAAAAAAAGAAAAAAAAGAACAAAAGCTGTCGTAATCACTTAAGAGCATAAACTGGGTTCCTCACCCATATGTGGGAATTATAAAGTTCTTCATTGCCGTCTGCTGGAATCGGTGTTGTACTAAATCCAAACAGGCATAATTTACCAAAGCTTCTCCCTTAAAATAGCTTATATGGCTAATGATGTGGGAACCTGCATTCACCTTAGACCCTAGACTAAAAGCCAGATGCCAGCATGAGGCCGTATAGGCACGGGGTGGCGGGGGAAGAGGACGCCTTGATTCCAGCTGGGTCTGCCCCTCTCTGGACTGTGATTCATGCTCAGCTGCGTGACCTTTCTGGCCTTCACTTATGAGTGTAAAATGGAAGCTTCCATAGTAAATGATTCTGATCCTTAAACTCAAAGAGAATGCTCTCCTAGTTGTCTGGCGGGAGAGCAAAGTTGGGAGGGAAGCAAGTTCAGTATTGCATGATGGAAGGTGTGTGCATGTTTGCATTTGCATGTTTATGGAAGTCCTTATGTGATGGTGGAGATACAAGGAGACCTGAGATGCTCAAAGACTAATACGTCCCATCTTTATGACAGACTTTTTGGAACCATCTATTTCTGTTTATCCTCAACATTGTGTGCAATCACTAACTGACTTTACTCAGAGTTGCCTTTATATGTAGAGAAAGTGTCAAGCTGCTTTACTTTCTTACTTAATATCTTTTTGGGGGACCTTGAGGGGATTGTCTTCCTTATCTACATTCTCTTCCTCCATGTCTGAATTCCCGCCATTATAGCATCACCTTTAGCTTAAGATTTTGTCTCCAAGTAAAATGGAAATATCCCTTGGTACAGAGTAAGTAAATCGTTAGCAATATCACATTTGCATAGATCTTTACAGTTTATAAATCGCTTTCACACATACTAATGCTTAACTTCTGTAATAGCATAAACGACAGCAAATCCAAGGTGATAGACGCAAGGGGGCTAAAGAACTGTTGTGTGCTAGACAACATTGTCTAAATGTGTGCAGATTGCCTCACCTAAAATCATTTATTTATATATATATATATATATCTCATGCACATAAAATTTACGTACATAAAATCATTTAAATTATAAACATCATCTCATGTGATCCTCCCATTTCTGTAAAGTAGTCATTATTATTTCCATTCTACAGGTAAGGCAATGAGGAACTGTGATTAAACGAGGAATTGAGATTAAATGACTCTTGGATAGTTATCGGAGGAATCAAGTCCAAGTCTTTATGGAGGGCAGAGTCTGAAAGCTTGGAGGGTCAGGGTGACACAGATGTAGGTTAGAGGCAGGGGACCAGGGAAGAGAAAGGGGTGTCAATAAGAGAACCGAAGGGGCTGCTGGCTTGTTCCCTGCCTGGTTTGGTCCTTTTGCGTTTCTGCTGTCATTTGTGTAAGGATGCAAGGTGGGGCTGTGTCCTTGAAGGATTGTTTCCTTAGGTCTACTCCACGCTATCCCGTGCTTACAACAGATATTTTTTTTATTAATTTTTATTGGAGTATAGTTACTTTACAATGTTGTGTGTCTGCTGTACAGCAAAGTGAATCAGTTATATGTATACATACATCCCCCCTTTTTTGGATTCCCTTCCCATTTAGGTCACCACAGAGTACTGAGTAGAGATCCCTGTGCTATACAATAGGTTCTCATTAGTTATCTATTTTATACATAGTATCAACAGTGTATATGTGTCAATCCCAATCTCCTAATTCATCCCCCCTTCCACCTCCTTGGTATCCATATGTTTGTTCTCTACATCTGTGTCTCTATTTCTGCTTTGCAGATAAGTTTATCTGTACCATTTTTCTAGATTCCACATATAAGCGATATTATACGATATTTGTTTTTCTCTTTCTGACTTCAGTCTGTATGACTGTCTCTAGGTCCATCCACATCTCTGCAAATGGCACTATTTTGTTTCTTTTTATGGCTGAGTAATATTTCATTGTATATATGTACCACATCTTCTTTATCCATTTCTCTACAACAGGAGATTATTAGGGACACTGAAGAAAAAGTCCATCCTACTCCTACTTTAGAAGAATGGGTCTTTTCCTGCTTTCTCAACATACATGAAACATGATGATCCAAACCAAGTGAGCCTGAGTGCAAAGATTTGAATTTGCCATTCAAATTCTGGGAGCGCTGCCTCCTCACTGGGCTAGGTGACCTTGGCCATCGCGGGAGTGGAAGAAATGCTTCTTCCCTGCACGGCAGCTGTGGCTTGGCTGAACGAAGGGCCATACTTACCTGGAGCCCTAAGCACTTACATTTCTTGGCGTAGGTATGTTTTACCTACATGGTACCCTTGCGCCTGGGCCTGCACCAAGCTACATGTTGAAAGGGGTACCTGCAGCAGGTTTTTGCTGCCCCTGCCTGAGTCCTGCAGTGTGAGCACTTTGCCTGTCTCCCTGGGACACATTTTGTCTTTCTCTTCGATCTCCTGGCCTTTTATACTTTCTTTTTCTTTTCCCAGGTCCACCTCCCCCTTGGTATCTGACCAACCCCTATCTATGACTTAGTTCTGACGGGTGATAGGCAAGAAAAAAAAAAAAGGAAACATTTGGAAGAGGAGAGGTTGGTGCAGAGGAGACTGGGATAGGAATGGGCAGAGGAAAGGTTTTGAGCTGGGTGGTTGTTTAAGACCTAGTGCCGCCTTCTCCCTAAGGTCATCTGTGATGATGACACCACCGCTTCCTCACAACCCCGCTTCATCTGCACCTTTCACAGAGGCCTCTTGTCACACTCTGCCTCACTCTATAGTTACTTACATATAGACGTGAGTTTCTTTTCTAGATGATCAGCTGTCCTGGGGGAATTTTCCATTTTCAAAAAAAAAAGTTAAATCATCTTTATATTCCACACATCACAGTGACTTATGTCTAATGGGATCATAGTAAATGCTTGTTGAACCAACAAAAGTAGGAAATGTGAGATGGTTTTCAGCCCGAGGCTTGCATCTCACAAAGAGCCCTCCTCCAAGTGTAAAGGGAAACGAACTGTGTGTGGGAACTTCCTGGAGGAAGAGGGGGTGATCCTGTAGATGTGCCAACAGCAACTCCTTCAGGAGTAATTCAGCCTCAGGAAGCAATGGATAATAAATCTAGGAAATGAGTTATAATTACAAATGAGTACATATATTTGATATTCATTTATTTATTTTTAAATTTTTTTAAAGAGTTTTTTGATGTGGACTATTTTTTAAAGTCTTTATTGAATTTGTCACAATACTGCTTCTGTTTTTATGTTTTGGTTTTCTGGCCACGAGGCATGTGGCATCTTAGCTCCCCAACCAGAGATCAAAACCACACCCCTTAAGTTGGAAGGTGAAGCCTCAATCACTGGACCGCCAGGGACGTCCCTAGATGTTCATTTATTTATTTGATGCATCAAATTAAAATTTTCACAATAAATCTAAACCCACAGGAGAAGTTCAACTGAAGGCTAAATTGAAATTCTATAAAAGACTGACATTGATAAAATTTCTGAATAAGTACAAACCAACAGTGAAAGCCATGTTTGGTATTAGCCTCCAGCTTTGTTGTGTAGCATTTAATGATCCCTCCAGCCCGCCTGTACTATATCACATATTTGGTTCTTCCTGTCAGTTCTGTGGGTATTATCCCTATGACATGTGCCCTAGGTAACAGAGGTGGGTTGCACTGAAGTTAGAAATGTGGTGGACGATCCAGCTAACCCTGATGTTCTTAACATTGTGATACCATTTTCTACTCTGTGTCTTTGCAATTCAAATTGAATTGAAGGTAAGGGATGGACCCATTAATAAAAGAAATGTTGGACTCATTTGTCCTGGAGATAAATAAAAACAACTCATTGAGGAATGAGCTTGCAATATTCTGCAATTAAAAACTATTAGGAACAATGCTAGCGTCCAATGTACGGCTGGTCTGTTTTCGAGTGTAATTCCAAGAGTGAGCTGAGGGTTTGCAATCTGCTCACTAGAGGGGGTTAGATACTAAAAAGCTGCTGTCTCAAGGAGCATTCAGCTGAATCTAATGAAGAAAATCTGACCAAGATTTCAGGAGGCTAGATGCCAGATTTCCTGTGTCAGAGCCATCTTTTCATAAATTAAAAAAAAAATTATTGGTATAGTCAATAAATCAGAGTATGTTTTGTTTTTCTAATTTAAACATAAATGCTCACTGTAGAAAAATAGAAAAGTAATAGAAATATCCTAAAATGTGAAAAGCATTTCAATTTACCTATAACGTTCACATCTAGAACCAAACACAATTAATAACACGTTTGGCCATATGAACTTGGTGGGAGTTGAACATTCTTGAGCAAAAAAAGCACAATTTCTATGGCTTAATGCAATATTTTGGTATCTATCCTTATTTTTTCTATGCATATAGTGATAATAATTTGCTTTTTCACCTAATATTGTATACTGTGTATTAACATTCATGTATGAATGTATTACTAGTTTATGTTTAGGCTTTGCATTTTATGTGGATTAAAAGTTATTGTCAATGTTTTGGAGAGAATTTTTAAGGAAATGAATTCTCAGTCGAAATTTTATCTGAAATCACTCAGTCTTCCTTCTTAACTAATTTTTTTTTTTTTAGCTGCTTAAGGGCAATTAAAATGCAACAGTTGGTATCAATAGAGTGATCACTCTTGTGTTAAGCGTTGTGTGGGACAGAGAATAAAGAGCAATGGTTCTTGGTTTCAAAGAGTTTGTAATCTAGTTGGGGAAATGAGACCCTCTTGTGGTGAAGAACAATTGAAAATGAAGCAAGAGATACCAGTGGAAGGTGCTCTAATATCTAGTTACAGACTCTAAGTGCTATAGGAGCTCAAAGAAGAGAGGAATCAGGATTAGTTGAAATTTTCCAACAGGCTTCCTGGAAGAAGCAGAATTTAGAATCCAGAGATTGTACCTAACTTTCTTGTTAACATGTCTGTCCCCAGGGTCCAGGGAAAGGCCTGGAATGTAGTTGGTTTTTTAAAAAATGTCAGTGCCTCTGCTTTTCGTATGTGGAGATAGTGCTACCAGTCTCTGGACAAAGGACATGTCATTGAAGATATTTTCCAGTAGTTCCAGGAGACCATTCACTCCTGTATGGGGTTTTCCTAACATCTTTTATTGGAGGGTAGTTAGGTTCTGGAACACTGTCTAGGGCCACAGGTCAGAGTGAAGGTCATTGACTCTTGCTGCAATTGAACTTTTAACCTTGGCTTCATAAGCATGGAATGAGCCAAAGTGCCATAGATAATATATAAAATATGCTCAGCAAAAGTGTATCATGTCTGGAAATGAGGAGGAAAATATGTGAAATATGAGAATATATATATATATATTCTTTTCTTTTTTTTCCTTGTAAGAACCATAATAAAAGCAAAAGCAAAAAGAAGTAAAAGAACTTTTAGAGGTTGGGAGGATGTATGGTTATGGATTTTCTTCCCCTCTGTATCTTCTTTAAAACTCTTAACACAAAATCCCATTCTGAATACACTGGAAAAGCTAGAATGGAAATTATAGCGCAGGGTTAGCCAGACATTTAAAATGCCTTACAGATTTTGAAACTATATTCTGGTTTTAATTTTTCATGCTGTAAGATTGGTGCTGGCTTTGGGCCATTCATCCTCTTAAGCTGGAAACCTCTTGCCAGACAGAACATTGCTGGCGGTTATTAGAGCCACTGGTTCCATTAGCACATGGGTCTCATGGACTCAGTTCTTTTGTACCGGGCCTGGAACCTAGGTAAAGAACTAACGTTAGATGCATTTAAAATTTTGTGACTTGGTAACCACATTACCCAGCTTTGAGAGCCATACAAAACATATAACCAGGTTTATCCAAGAAACAAAATCTGGCTAGTTTCCTGCACTGTTCACAAAATACCAAAGTAGCTTAAACATTTAAACATTAGCCGCCACATTAGGAACCACAGTCTCCTACTAGATTAAATGTTAATTGCAATGACATAGAAAACAAGAACACATTGAAACTTCCCGAAATGTTAACAGAGCTATTGTTGTAGGAAGAACACTGCTTTTGGAGTTGGGTTTTTGTGTGGCAGTGGCTACTAATTAGCTCCATGTTCTTTGATGAGTTGTTTCCCATTTCTAGCCTCACTTTCCTTACCTGTAAAATGGGTTGAACTAGGTGATCTAAGATCCTTTCTTGCTCTGAATCTGTACTCTTCACATGTAATAGCTTGTTCAATGTATTTCAGGTATATAAGTGATTCTGAAACTAGTCTTGAAAAAAGGGTAGGTTTCTGGTTGAGGAAAAATGCACGATATGTATTTCATCAACACCTCCACCCCAAAATTGTGTCACTGAAAATTGATCGAATTCTAGTATTTTGTTCCTTTTACTTAAAAATAATTAATGATTTCCTGCTTTTCAGGTTGATTTTAGTGAATGCAACTGAGAGCATCATGTACCTATCTTGTCTGTTTTATATCTTGTTAATTTGAAAAAAATCTCTGAGTGAATTTGGTAGGGAGGTTGGTGTGAGCCATTTTAGATTTGAGATGCAGTGAAGGCAGAGAAATAGGAAATAGGGAGATTACATTTTACATTTTATTTGGGTTAGGTGTTTGGAAACAGGACTTTCTCAGCAGCCAAAATACTAGGGGGAAATAGGGGGAAATAAAATGCTATTGCTAAGCCGAGGTCGCTGTGCATTGGTATTACCTACCTACAAGTGTGTGGTTTTAGTTTTGGCCTGAGTTATGTAATAGCATGCAGATATCTGTTCAACAGAGTGGTGACACATTTCTCTGACCAGGAGTTACTGCTTAGACTAAATTTTCTTGACTTAAGGATCATGGTGTGTATGGTATGTGCATGTGCCTGGGGGAGAAAATCTAAATAAATACTTAACATCAGACTTCAGCAGATGTCAATTATCCCAGAGTTACATTACATCTATTTCTGTTCTTCCCAAACTTCTACTCTAGCATGTATTTATTTATTTGTTTGTTTGTTTATTTATTTATTTTTGTTCTGCTGATTTTTCTTCTTTGAACTTTACCTGAGTAGACAAGCATGAAATGAATTTCTCATTGCATTTCACTAATGTCAGGAATTCTTGCAGCTCAATATCACTGATTAGTAACAGTCCCCACTCTTGGGACCAGTAGTCCCCGAGATGCTTCCTGCACTGCCCAGGAACCCTACATTCCACCAGCTGCTGGTTCACAGCTGAGTCCTTCCCCAGGCATTGCTCTTGGCCAAAGTGGGTGATCTTGCCCCAGGTTCCATCTCCTCCCTAGGGCAGTCCATATTCAGTATGGAGATACAAGGAACTGGCTCTCTTGCCTCAAGTTTGCATAGCTCTGAGAGGGCCATCCCAGCTCCACAGCTTCCTACAGGATTCACTGGAGCTGACTGAGACTTTGATCACAGCCACATCACAGTTCAACTTTCCCCTCTGCCCAGTCCCACATCCCTTTCTACCTCCCCGTGTTCTGCCCCCTGCTTCTGCCCCCTAACAAGACTCTTGCACACTAATCCCAGACTCAGAGTCTATTTCCCTGGAACTGACCAAAGACTGCAACTTTTTCTGTTTAATGGTGTGAATTTCCCCAGTGTCCACACTGAATCCTAGTAAGATGAAGTCTTCTGGAGAAGTTATTATTGGCTGTCTGGAATTTTAACACATTAAATTCAGTGTTTGTAGTTTTCACTCTAGTGTCCAGTAGTTTTTTTAAAAAACAATGATGCGATTTTATGATTCTGGAGTAAAAATGATTCCTTTTGCTTATTGCAAGTATCCTTAAAACCTCATTCCCTCTTTTGATACATTGAAGCAGTCTTCAAAAAATTGCAAGATACTGCTTAGTGTGATAATCACTCCTTTTTATAGTGTCTCTATATGATTTATTCACTAGCCGTTTTCATCTTCATTAGAAGGAAAATTTTAAATGTCTGATACTGGTTTCATAAGAAGTAATATAGCTGAACCACATATAAAACCAGATTTTTTTTTTCTTATGACTAATTATCTTTTCATTGTTGTGACTCAAATCAGAGCCATAAAAAACAATGAAAATTTCAAAGAGACAGCCTAAACTGGTGCTAATTATACCAGTCCATATGCATATACCCTGTGCTTTGTATGAAAAGTCAATTGTTTGAAATATTTAGGGATTTTGGGGGGGGGATCATAATTGAACTTAGTAACTTCTGTCCACCTTTTAACCAAGCCAAAAGAGATATTCAGCTGAGACTCTTGGTATCTGCCTCTTAGAGAAAATATTGGGTTTTTAGTATTATGATCTCTTGCTAGATTTAGAAATTAGCAAACAAAACAGAGTGGACTTTATATAAAAGCAATGCCTAGAAATTTTGATTGATATACATTTAAAATGTATATATGACATATAGAAATTTTATTTCTCTAATAAATAGAGGAATTCATAATTTTGTAATATCTTTTATGAAACAAAATTATGACTCTTCAGTACTGAAATCAATGTACCTTTAAAATGTATTTTAGGCTGAATTTCCCAAAATTTATATAGCACTTTTCTAAGTTGTTTGATCACAAAATCTTTTTTGTGGGTACACCATTCATTAATATGTATTAGAAAGAGGGATTTGTGGATCAGTTTTGGAAATGCTGACCTATAGTTTTGTTTTTGATTATAGTTTTTTGAAAGCTTTTCTAGCTCTGTAGAATGAATTGGAAACTTTAGATTTTCTTTTCCTCCAATGCTTTGAAAGTCACTATAATAATGCAAATAATTTGTACCTCTTTCAGTTTCTTCTCTGGTAAGATGGGCCAGTCAACAGAAGTCATTCCACATTTAAGGATCAATGAGAATTATTTATTGAGCAACACAACTTTCTTTTCTTCTTTTTCTTTCTTTCTTTCTTTTTTTTTTTTTAAGAAACAACTATCTTAAACAACATAATTTTTTTTTGTTTGATTTCTTGACTGGCAAACAAACAATTCAGAGGATAATAAAGAGAATTATTATTATTCTCTTTATTCTTCAAGGGGAATAAAAATTCATGATGGTGTGAGTGCACTGGGCTTTCTGGCACCATCTTTGTTCCCCACGGAGGGATGCTGCCCTCTTATGACCTCAGCTGTCCACATGGAGGCAGGGGTCTGTTAGGTTGGACCCCAGGCAGCTGACTGACTGCCTGATATCACCTCCTGTGTTGGGGAAGTATAGGTGGGTTCTCAGGAGTTTATACTAAAAATTGCATTTCTATTTTATTTAAACTATGTTACTTAGGCCCATTTTCTGGGTTCCAGATTTAAATTTTTTTGAGTACCACTTTGTACCACTGAAGTACCTAATATTTACCAAGTGCTTTTTATATAACCTACTTTTTAATTTCTTACTGTGCTATTGTACCTACTTAAGATTTTGATGAAACAGGCCTGGCCATGGTTTACTACACTGTGATTATTGATCTATATTTGTGCTTTTTTACTTATTTGGGGGTCACTTTTGAAAATTTATGCTGTTGAAATAAATTTCTAGGTCCAAGACGGATCAGCTCCTGCCCACAGTACTATGTCAACAAACTGCACTTTTGTGCTCCTGTAAATGCTTTGCTTGACCAGAAACACAGTATATCCAGTCCGCCAATCCCCAAATGCCAAGCTAACTCTGGGCTTTATAGTTATTTCCTTGTTCCTTGATCTTTCTAGATAAGGTCAGATATGCAACCTCAGCCAATGAGCCCTGTTTCCTCATTGCTGCTTCTAATGCCCTATAAAACTCACTGTCACCCAAAATCCCCGGAAAGAGTGAGCCACTTGCCTGGGAGGTACTGTGCTCCCCCAATCCATGGACTGTTTTCCCGTGAATAAAGGACATCAAACTTGTTACTAAACTGTTTTAGTTTTGCCATTTGACAATGCTTTTGCATAAAATCATTTACTTCATGGTCTTTTAAAAATCCTACTTCTCGACAGACTGAGCAACAGAAGTCCTGTCTTTTCTATCTCTCCATCCACGTCACCAGCAAAATGCCTTGCACACTGTAGATATTTTTAAAATGTGGTGAAACTGTGCCTATAGGTCAGTGTTGTCATTTTCTTTTTAGCATCATCCAGCACACAGTATAGTGACATTGTGACAGTAAGAAATGTGTATGTGGTCTTATCTGGTTCCCAGCATGGTGGAGGTCCTAAAGCCCTTAGAAGTTCCTGACTGGGCAGAGGGGAACATCTTTTGTTATTCATAACTAGACTCTTTCAACTAATACCTGAGTTTATGCTAATGAGGTGATTCTTGGAGCATGGGGGCCTTGTTGCCAGAGAAACCAACCATGTGATTAGAGGGTTGGAACTTTCAGCTCCACCTCCAGGTGTCCAGGGAGGGGAGAGGGGCTGAAGATTGAGTTAATCTTTCAATCATCTTTAATCAATCATGCCTATGTAAATGAAGTAATGAAACCTTTATAAAAATCCTAAACAATGGAGTCCAAAGAACTTCTGGGCTGGTGAATACATCATGTGCTGAGAGGATGGGGCACCCAAGAGAAGGCATGGAAACTCCATACTGCCTGCCATACTTTGCCCTTGCATCGTTTTTTTGTTTTGTTTTGTTTTGTTTTTTGCGGTACGCGGGCCTCACACTGCTGTGGCCTGTCCCATTGCGGAGCACAGGCTCCGGACGCGCAGGCTCAACGGCCATGGCTCACGGGCCCAGCCGCTCCGCGGCAGGTGGGATCTTCCCGGACTGGGGCACGAACCCGTGTCCCCTGCATCGGCAGGCAGACTCTCAAGCACTGCGCCACCAGGGAAGCCCTGCCCTTGCATCTTTTCCATTTATCTGTTCCTGAATTATAAGATTTATGATAAACCAGTAATAGTAAACCGTTTTCCTGAGTTCTGAAAAATTAGCAAACCTGAGGGTCATGGGAACCCTTGACTTACAGCCAGTGAATCAGGAGTACAGAAAGCCCAGACTTGCGATTGGTATCTGAAGCGGGGGTGGGGGTGGGGCAATCTTGTGGAACCGAGCCCTCAACCTGTGGGGTCCGCACTAACTCCAGGTAGTGAGTGTCAGAATTGAATTGTAAGGCACAGGATTTGGAGAATTTGTCGTTGCGGGAAAAACCCACACACATTTGGTGTCAAAGGTGTTCTGGGAGCAGAAACAGATCATGGTAATAGTAATAGCTATCATTTATGAAGGGCCAGATATTTTGCCGATGCTCACCATATGTTGTTTCCAATTCCAATAATTTTTAAAGAGCATTTTCTTGGCACCATTTTACAGATGAAAAAAACCAAGACTTAGTTACTCAGCAAAGGCTATATTTCTAATAAACTGGATTTTCAGTTCTCTCAGACTCACAATCCCTGCCTTCCCTCCTCTTCTCACCCGTACTAGGCTACTACATGCCTCTATAACTATATGAAATCTACTATGGCCAATTTATTCAATAAATATAACTGAGTGCTTCCTGTGGCGCCATTGTTCTGCAGGATGCTGTGTGTGAGAACATACAAAAGGAGAATAATAATAATAGGAGCAAATACTTAATTGATCCTCACAAAATAGATATTTTTATCATCCTCCCTTCACAGAGCAGGACAGTGAGGCACAAGATTGCTTTGTAACTTGTTCAAGGCCACGTAGCTAATAAGCGGCAGAGCCATTGTTTAAACCCGGAACATCTGACTCCAAAGCTGAACTGCCTCTTGTGAATATGTGATCCTTTATATCAATGTGTTTTTCATTCAAATTTGGAAACAAAACAAACACATATGATACAAAGAACTATGATTTCATAGTGCCCATACAAATTTGAAAGAATCATTTATAAACTTCATATGCAAGGGATTCAAGATAGAAAAATATCTTCATGGATTTCACATGCTATTTTCAGGAGCTGCAATATGATTCAGTTGCTAATAAAGATCAGTTCAGTTACTACTTGGCTTAACTACCCATTCTTGTTCAGTGAATTTTTTATGTCATCTTTTGATTGAAATTCTCTAAATAAAAGAAACTCCTATCATGACTATTCCTGCTTTTACTAATCTCAAAAAGACCAAAAGGACCAAGAAAATCACATATGAGCCTCTGAATGGAATATAATATCTTTGGTGAAACGCAGTTGGCTCATTTAGACATAGTTCTGCCCAAAATAGCCTGGATGGACTGGGTGGAATTTATTGCATTACTAATGTTCTAAAGGCAGATTTCCCAGTAATAACTTACCCATAAACTCTACTTTAACAAAAGGCTACTTGATAGCATAGAATAAACGGGAATGCGTTTTTATAGCCAGAGATTTCCAAACCATAAATACTTCCATCCCTGTAAGCAAATGGGTCAAAAATATTTATGAGTCCCCCTGCATTTTTATCACTTCGGCAATGGAATACAGCAATTTCATCACGACCACATTCTATCTCTACCTTTACTCTAGGCTGGTGATGGACTCCTTAGCATATCATAAGCAATCCATTAGTGAGAGGAACTTTGGCGTTCAGAAAGGAATGAAGAGAAAAATATCATATAGAAGTTGTTGAAACTGGTTATTTTTGAGCAATATACTATTCATGGCTAAACTAAATCCAGTGGTTAATTTCAGAACAGTGTCAATATAGGCAGCTGAGAAGATGATTGCCGGCTAATTTAGTTTACCTGCTGATGGTACTAAAATTTATTTTTCTCCCTTATAGAAATAAACATGCAACTGGGCTTGGAAAATTCCAGATCACTGATATTTGGGGTATGGTGCAAGGCTCATAATTTTTAAGTTAGCCTTTTCTTTTCCTTTTAAAGGAAGCATATGGAAGTATGCTTAAAAATATCTCTTCAAAGACATCAAAAGGTCAAATTAAAACATTATGCTGTCAATCATTGTTGCTGTTTTGTCTCTCTTCCTTGTAAGAATGGTAGAGAAAGCCAATATTTGATTTTACATTAATTTTAAAAGAATGATAATTTTGCTTTTTATGTAAATGTTGCATGCTTTTTATTTTAAAATTCAAGCAATTAAAAAATTCACAAAGAAGGAATCTTAAAAAATGAATTAGAAAAGAAACATAGATTACATTAGCTAATATAGATAAGAGTACGGTAAGTCTAAGATATGAAATAAATATTGAGTAATACATACAATTTTGTTTTAGAAACAGTGCTTAAAAATCCGGTCAAGCATCAAATCTTGTTATAGTGTGACATAACATTGTTTAGAATAAAATTTGTAGATGCCCTTGTATTAAATGTTAGTTTCAGATTCTTCTAGTTCCTATTTTTTAAAAGGAAATATCACTTTGTATTAATACAAGTTTCTTTGTATTAATTAATATTATTAATTTATTGTTAATAAGCACCCATGAGCAGAATATTTTGTTAGTCACAAAGATAACCAGACATGATGGCAGAGATGAGTAGGCACTCATCAAACTTATTTCCACTTTTTAAACACACAGCTAGGTTACATTTCCTGGACTCCCTTGGCATTAGATACAGACATGTCGTGGAGTTCTAGCCAGTGGAATGTGGGTAGATTGACATACATCACTTTTAGGGAGAGCCCAAGAGTTCTCCCATGTACTTCTGTAAAGGCTCTTTTCCTGTCTTTGTCTCCCGTAAAGATCTATGGAAGATTTTGAAGCCTTAGGGGTAAGTGGCTGTAATTACAGGGGTAATGCCTGTAAGGAGAAGACCCCCCACTGCCAATCCACATTGGATTATGACAAAGGCAATAAACCTTTGGTATTGTCACAGAGACAGCAGATCTTTTGTTTGCTTGGTTGGTTTTTTTACAGCTTTTTTCTTACCCTAAGCCAAAGGTTTCTCTACCGTGTGCTATTAACTTATTGGACTAGATAAATCTTTGTTGCGGGAGCTATGCATTATAGCACCCCCGGTTTCTACTCACTAGGTGCGCATAGCAACCCCCCTCTTCCAGCCATGATAATCAGAAGTGTCTCCAGACATTCTAAGTGTCCCCTTGAGGGTAAAATTGCCCCTAATTGAGGACTGCTGGTCTAATGTAGTCATGTTTCTGTTCTTAAGGTTTTACACAGAGAGTTCTCTACTTTTTTATATAATGAGTTTCTGAAAAATCTGTTTGAAGTCAAAAGTCTGAAAGGTGAACAATATATTTATGTGTTATAAAGAGTTTTGTTATAGAAGACAAATAAAAGGAAGATAAACATTTTTAACTTACCATTGCATTCAGTAGCACATTATGAAGCTGTTGTTGCAGCAATTTTTACATGTTTTTAAACTTTGCATTTTTCCTTCACAGTTGAACCCATACTTGATCACCTTATATCCAGTGAACTGTAGTTTGAAGCTAAAGAGTTATCACTTAAGACACAGGAAAGGACTTTCATCTGTGTCACAATTTTTTTTTTTTTTTTTTTTTTTTTGCGGTACGTGGGCCTCTCAATATTGTGGCCTCTCCCGTTGCGGAGCACAGGCTCCGGAGGCGCAGGCTCAGCGGCCATGGCTCACGGGCCCAACCGCTCCGCGGCATGTGGGATCTTCCCAGACCGGGGCACGAACCCGCGTCCCCTGCATCAGCAGGCGGACTCTCAACCACTGTGCCACCAGGGAAGCCCCTGTGTCACAATTTTATAAGACCTAAGCTTTTTGTTTCTTTAATAAGGTACATTGCAATTTTCCATTTTCCACTCATTTTTATGAAATGGAAATAAATATTAAAATAATTGAATAAATATCTCTGTATAACAAAGATGGCCACATAGCCAGAATGGAATTGGTGACAGTTATTTTTCTTTTACAAATTAAATTCTTATTTTATTAGAGTATAGTTGATTTACAATGTTGCGTTAGTTTCAGGTATACAGCAAAGTGATTCAGTTATACACATACATATATCCATTTTTTTCATTCTTTTCCCATATAGGTTATTACAGATTATTGAGTAGAGCTCCCTGTGCTATACAGTAGGTCCTTTTTGATTATCTGTTTTATATATAGTAGTGTGTATATGTTAATCCCAACTCCTAATTTATCCCTCCCCACTTTTCCATTTTGGTAACCATAAGTTTGTTTTCGAAGTCTGTGAGTCTGTTTCTGTTTTGTAAATAAGTTAATTTGTATCATTTTTTCAGATTCCACATATGAGTGATATCATATGATATTTGTTTTTCTCTGTTTGACTTAACATCACTTGGTATGATAATCTCTAGGTCCATCCACATTGCTGTAAATGGCATTATTTCATTCTCTTTAATGGCTGAGTAGTATTCCATTGTATATATGTACCACATCTTCTTTATCCATTCGTCTGTCGATGGGCATTTAGGTTGTTTCCATGTCCTGGCTACTGTAAATAGTGCTGCTGTGAACATTGGGGTGCATGTGTCTTTTTGAATTATGGTTTTATCCAGATGGATGCCCAGGAGTGGGACTGCTGGGTCATATAATAGTTTTCTTTTTAGTTTTTTAAGGAACCTCCCTACTGTTCTCCATAGTGGTTATACCAATTTACATTCCCACCAACAGTGTAGGAGGGTTCCCTTTTCTCCACACCCTCTCCAGCATTTATTGTTCCTAGACTTTTTGATGATGGGCATTCTGACTGGTGTGAGGTGATACCTCATGGTAGTTTTAATTTGCATTTCTCTATTACATAGCGATGTTAAGCATCTTTTCATGTGCTTTTTGGCCATCTGTATGTCTTCTTTGGAGAAATGTCTATTTAGATATTCTGCCTATTTTTTGACTGAGTTGTTTGTTTTTTGATATTGAGCCGCATGAGCTCTTTGTATATTTTGGAGATTAATCCTTTGTCAGTTGCTTCATTTGCAAATATTTCTCCCATTCTGTGGGTTGTCTTTTTTTTAATTAAATTTTTATTGGAGTATAGTTGATTTACAATGTTGTGGGTTGTCTTTTTGTTTTGTTATGGTTTCCTTTGCTGTGCAAAAGCTTTTAAGTTTAATTAGGTCCCATTTGTTTATTATTGTATTTCTTTTCATTACTCTAGGAGGTGGATCCAAAATGATATGTGATTTATGTCAAAGAATATTCAGCCTATGTTTTCCTCTAGGATTTTTATAGTATGTGGTCTTACATTTATTTAGGTCCTTAATCCATTTTGAGTTTATTTTTTCATATGGTATTAGAGAATGTTCTAGTTTCATTCTTTTACATGTAGCTGTTCAGTTTTCCCAACACCACTTAATGAAGAGACTGTGTTTTCTCCATTGTATATTCTTGCCTTATTTGTCATAGATTAATTGAGCATAGGTGTATGCATTTATTTCTAGGCATTTAATCTTGTTCCATTGATCTAGATTTCTGTTTTTGTGCAAGTACCATTACCGTTTTGATTACTGTAGCTTTGTAGTATAGCCTGAAGTCAGGGAACCTGATTCCTCCAGCTCCATTTTTCTTTCTCAGGATTGCTTTGGCTATTCTGGGTCCTTCATGTTTCCATACAAATTTTAATTTTTTTTGTTCTAGTTCTGTGAAAAATGCCATTGGTAATTTAATAGGGATTGCACTGAATCTGTAGATTATCTTGGGTAGTATAGTCATTTTGACAATATTGGTTCTTCCAATCCAAGAACATGGTATATCTTTCCATCTGTTTGTGTCATCTTTGATTTCTTTCATCAGCATCTTATAGTTTTCAGAGTAGAGGTATTTTGCCTCCTTAGGTAGGTTAATACCTAGGTATTTTATTCTTTTTGATGTGATGGTAAATGGGATTGTTTCTTTAATTTCTTTCTGATCTTTCATTGTTAGTGTATAGAAATGCAAGAGATTTCTGTGTATTAAATTTGTATCCTGCAACCTTACCTAATTCATTGATGAGCTCTACAGGTTTTCTGGTAGCATCTTTAGGTTTTTTGACATATACTATCATGTCATCTGCAAACAGTGACAGTTTTACTTTTTGTTTTCCAATTTGGATTTCTCTTATTTCTTTTCCTTCTCTGAACATTATGGCTAGGACTTCCAAAACTATGTTGAATAAAAGTGGCAAGAGTGGACATCCTTGTCTTATTCCTGATCTTAGAGGAAATGCTTTCAGCTTTTCACCATTGAGTATGATGTTAGCTGTGGGTTTGTCATATATGCCTTTATTGTTGTTGAGGTAGGTTCCCTCTATGCCCACTTTCTGAAGAGTTTTTTTTTTTTATCATAAATGGGTGTTGAATTTTGTCAAAAGCTTTTTCTGCATTTATTGAGATGATCTTATGGTTTTTATTATTCAATTTGTTAATGTGGTGTATCACACTGATTGATTTGCTGATATTGAAAAATCCTTGCATCCCAGGGGTAAATCCCATTTGATCATGGTGTATGATCCTTTTAATGTATTGTTGGATTTGGTTTGCTAGTATTTTGTTAAGGATTTTTGTGTCCATGTTCATCACTGATACTGGCCTGAAATTTTCTTTCTTTGTGATATCTTTGTCTGGTTTTGGTATCAGGGTGATGGTGGCCTCATAGAATGAGTTTGGAAATGTTCCTCCCTCAGCAATATTTTGGAATACTTTTAGAAGGATAGGTGTTAACTCTTCTCTAAATGTTTGATAGAATTCGGCTGTAAAGCCATCTGGCCCTGGACTTTTGTTTGTTGGAAGTTTTTTTTTTTTTTTTTTCTTTTTGTGGTACACGGGCCTCTCACTGTTGTGGCCTCTCCCGTTGCGGAGCACAGGCTCTGGACACGCAGGTTCAGCGGCCATGGTTCACAGGTTCAGCTGCTCCGCGGCATGTGGGATCTTCCAGGACCCGTGTCCCCTGCATCGGCAGGCGGACTCTCAACCACTGCGCCACCAGGGAATCCCGGTTACAGCTGATTTTCAATGCTCTGTTTCTTGCTGCTGTACTTCCGCTTGATTGACGTACAGAGAGACATCAATAAATTCTTTTTCAGATTCTTACCAGTCATATATATTCTTATTCGGTGACCTGAGTGTGCTGAGCACAGTTCTTTGAGGTACCGTGTAGGCCTTTTCGATTAACAATTTGGTATTTGGCACGGTATCTTTGCTAATTTCAACCTCCTGGATAATGCCTCACCCCTCCCCACCTTTCCCCTTTAGCAGCCTTATGTGTGTTTTCTACATATTTCACTATGTTTCTGTTTTGTAATTTATTTCATGTGTAGCCATTTTTGATTCCACCTTTAAGTGATATCTTATGTGTCTTTTTTTTCTGACTTATGTCACTTAGAATGATCGTACGCAACTCCTCCCGAGTTGTTGCAACTGGCTTTATTTCATTGATTTCCTGACTGAGATAATATTCCACTCTACATAAGTACCACATCTCTTTTATCCATTTTTTCCTTCCAGGGACATTTAGGTTGTATCCAAGTCGAGGCTCTTTTAAACAGAGAGGCTGTAAATGTTGGGGTGACTGTGTCCTGTCGATTTTTGTTTTTCCCGAGATATACGCCCATGAGTGCAAGTGCCCTATGTTCTGTAGCTCATTTTTTAAGATTTTTTAGTAAACACAATACACTTCTCCAGAGTGGCTGTTGGCAATTTACATTTCCACTATCAATCTCACAGGGCTCCCTTTTCTCCTCGCCCTGTCCTGCATTTCTGGTGTTTACACTTTATGAGGATGGCTCTTTTGACTGATGCGAAGTGATACCTTTTGTAGTATTGATTTGCAATGCCCACCTGTTTGGTTGGCTGAAAAGGGTGTATGCCCTTTTCTTGAATATATTCAGAAAAAACGCATACGCCCTTTTTGGCCAATTGCATCGTTGGCGATGTTCAGCCCCTTTTCTTGTGGCAAGTCCTTTCTAACTCTTCAAATCCCTTTCCTTCCATTCTCCCTTGCTTACAAGTCCTTTTCGGTGACTTACCTCAAGACATTTTTCGACAATAGATATTTTCAACTCCGCAGTTTCGTGAATTTGAGTGCCCCTGAGTTCCATTTTTCAACTTGTGTTTTTGGGAGCTGGCCACAAAACAGCGGGATTTCCTCAAGCCCTATTCTGTTTCCGGGGGTAATCTTAGCCTTTGGTCAATACGTCTTCCTGATCTGAAATTAGAATGACATGTGCCTGTCCAGACACTTAGGACTTGTCTCTCATTGTTTCTCATCCTTCTGCTTCATCCTCTGGACAAATTCCAAACTGTGCGCAACAGGATGTTGAAGGTGCTGCCATCCCCAAGTGGGGAGATTGTTAGGAAAGATGCTGGCAGGGTGAACCCGACTACCTGGAGATGAGGAGATGATGTGTCTTTTCCAAACTCTTCCCGATCAAACGGTGTACCATCTTCTGGGTATCACAGGCATGTTTTAGCTGTAGGAAGGGTCCTGTCCATGTAAGGAGAGCACCAGGGATTTTTCCGAATCCGTGTCTCCCCGAACCCCAAACTGGGGAATTTTTAAGCTACGGCTACATGTATGTTCATTAAGGGCCTTGGGCAGTAGGCAGAGTCCGAACTTTAGATGATTGAAGTCTTCAGGGTCAGAGCACTCACCATCGGCTTCCCTTAGGTTACATTTTATCTGTCGTTGATAGATGATGTTGATAAAAATATCTATTCTATTTCAGATTATTTCCCCTTATAGGTTATTACAAAATATTGAGTGTAGTTCCCTGTGCTATCCAGTAGTTCCTTGTTGATGATCTATTTTATACATAGCAGTGTGTATGTGTTAATCCCAAAGTGTTAATTTATCCCTCCTCCCACCTTTCCCCTTTGGTAATAATAAATTATAAGATTTTATACTTCTCAGAAATGGGGGAGCTGAAAGAGAGGTATCATTTTCAATGGAAAAGCATTCAAAACAAGACTGAAGCTTCAGCCAAGATTATTAGATGTACATCCTTGGAAAGAAATCACTTCATTTCTCTAATGTTGACCTGACAAATAAGACAAACCTCTTCACTGAACTTGCTTATAATAAAGTGATGGAAATATCCAATGGAAGTGTTAGAAACATCTTATTTTACCGGAGCCTTATACACTGCTCTATGTTAATTAGTTTGGCTCACACATCTGTTCATTGAAGTTACAATGTTCTCAATTTCTGTTACTGATCCTACAGAGTGGGCCCCAACAAGGATCCCCCTGCCCAGTGTCATTGGAGTCAACAGATCGAGACTGAGTTTGGTTCAGAAGCAAAGGAAACTTTATATTTTGATCAGAGAATGGAGAGGTGAGAGCGTGCGCTCCCCCGCGGGCTGCGGGCCGGGCTGCTGTGTAGGGATCCGGTCAGCGTCGGCGGGAGGGAGGGGGCGGAGCTCTCGAGGGCCGGGTTGGCTGCAGCTCAGGCTCTGTGTCGCGTTGTCTGCACGGGGCCCCGCGAGCTGAGGTGTCGGCCCAGCCATTCTGCACTAGGAAATCGGGTCTGAAGTACCGGGTGTGGGACCTCTGCATGCGGAACCCTAGGAGTACGTGAAATTAGAGAAAGCACAAAGGAAAAAAAGGTTAGACTCTATTTTATTGCCCAGATTCTATTTTTATCTCCCAGGAATTTTTAATGGGCTTTGCTGGTGACAAACCCCTCCTCTGCCTTTTGTCCCGTTCCTCATTGTTGGGGTGCTGAGGGTGCAGACCCCTCTTCTGTAACTGCTTCGTGCTGAGTTGGGAGTCCTCATACCCGGGGGGGAGGGGCAGAACTTCTCCCCAGCAGCCTCCAGGTGACGTTGATTGTCCCCAGGTCTCCTGACTCACTGCTCGTCCGCCTGAGCACCAGCATTGGGAGTGTTACAGATTCCAATGACCTTTAAGGGTCCAGGAAAGAGATGCGCAGAGACGCTGTGGGGGCCGGTTTTACCCCGCCCAACATTTGTTTGGCCACCTTAGGCTGACCGTTTCTGCCAGCCTAGATGCTCTGACCAGTAGTCTGCGCTTTCTTCAATTAGGCCCCTGGATTAACGTACAAACAGCACCAGGTGTCAGAGCCCTGCCTGCTCAACTCTCAGATAGTCCAGGGCCAGTGGTGATCCAGGACCATGACGGCCACTGAGTCAACGGCCTTTTGAAGTAGCCAGGAGTCCAGCTGGTCTTATTGGCTGCCGTCACCGAGGTGTCTGTAGGCTTTTCTAAGGTGATATACGTTTCCCATACCAAGCTTATTAGCTCCCCTCTGGGTGCAGTAAGTCCTGCAAGCAGTAGTGTTCTCTTTCGGGGCACACTCTTGTTGTTTTCTGAGAGAAACTCCAGGTCAAGTGATGGTCACACGAGTCGGCATGGGGGCCCGTTGCCCCGGTTGTCTCTCTGGAGGTTGGAGTTGGAGGGCCTCCTCACTCGAGGTCAGTGTGCCCACGGAGCCACCCCTGCCACTTCAGGGCATAGTGGGTGGTTAGGTTCACCACGTGGGGTTCTTTTCCCTTGGGAGGGAGCTGGCCTTGTGGGCTGCTGATTTCCAGGTGTTTAGATACCCCCAGTATCCTGTCCGGATGGGGCTGTGGGCCAAGCCCTTGGTGACCATAGTTTATCCTACCTAGAGGGCATTCTTAAGTTGTTCCATTTCACGTGGTCCCAGTTTTTGCACTAATCCTCCAAGGGCGATTCACCTTCGACTGGGAATATAAAGGTCAAAGGGTTTAGCTAAATTAGGGAGTTCCAGGGCAAGGCTCTGAATTGACTACTCTTTGCAATCTTGAAAGGCTGCTTCTGGATTCTATTCAAAAGGATCATCATCTTTTCCTTTCAGTGTTTCATATAGAGCCCCAGCTATTAGACTGTAGTTAGGGATCCAGGTGCAGCAAACCCCAGCCTCCCCAGGAATGCGTAAGCTGTCTTCTAGTTTTAGAAGGGGTAAGGCTTCAAATGGCTTCTTCCCTTTCCTGAGATGGGCTTCTCCGACCTTCTGTGAGAATGAAGCCCAGGCAGGTCACCTTAGTCTCTGATATCTGAGCCTTTTTCTTGGACACCTTCTATCCTTTATTGGCTACATAGTTCAGAGGATTCCTTAGTAGGGCTGGCGATCAGAATGTCATCTGCATATTGAAGAAAGGTTCCCTTTTCCAGAGGTAGAACTTTTAGGTCTTTAGCTAACGTTTCCCCAAAGATGTTGTGGGAATTTTTGAACCCTTGGGGCAGGACGGCCCAGCAGTATTGTTTTTGTTGTATGTTGAGTCCTGCCACTCACAAGCCAAAATTTCTTGTGACTCTGGGACTAACGGAATACAGAAGAAGGCATCACTGAAGTCTAATACAGAATACCATGTCCTGGTGGATGGTAGAATGACCAGCAGGGTGTAGGAATTAGGAACTACTGGAGGTATATCCTCGGTGGCTTCACTGAGTGTCCTGACAACCTTTATCAGGTCCCCAGCAGCCCACGGGGCTCTCGTGGTCAGGCACGTCCCAGGATATGGAGCTCACCTGGCAGGTCCTCAGCATCCCACGGGGCTCTCGTGGTCAGGCCCGTCCCAGGGTATGGAGCTCACCTGTGCAGCTACCCAGCAGCCCATGGGGCTCTCGTGGTCAGGCCCCTCCCAGGATACGGAGCTCCCCTGGGCAGGTACCCTGGCATGGCTGGGCACACAGGAACCGTGCACATAGCCCTCATTGCAGAGCACCTCCAGCCCACCTGTTGGTCAGAGCTGACACAGAGCACCTCAGAGCAGGACTTGAACTAACAAACAGCAGCTCTGACAGGTCTGTGACCCTGGGCATCACTCTGTGCGGCCTCCCTCTGCCTGGTCTTCAAGAGACTTCCACTGCAGTCGGGGCACGAGGCCTCTGTCTCCACCTACCACCCCTCCTCTCCCTGACTCCTGGGCTCCTCTCATTAGGAGAGGGTCTTCTTGAAATTGTCTCCCACTCATGGGCCAGATAAAATGATTAGAAAACAAGCCAGGGCTGCAGCCCCTTGTCTATCCTGACCCTCAGGATGCCACACCTGTTCCTTGGACTCGGCCGGTTCAGCAAGGTCCATTTCCTGCAACTGTGAGCCCCTGAGGGGCGAGGATTGGCTGACCTGGGCTGCCTGACCCTGCCAGCCAGCCCTCCCCAGGTGTGCCTGGGTTGAGGTCAATATAAACACTGCTCCAGGCAGCAAGAGTCCCTGCAGCTGTGCCTGACGCCATATTCTCTACCCCGTCAGCAGTCTCGGGGCTGGGCTGGTGGGAGGGAGTGAGGGGCCACGGCTCTGTGGGTGGCCCGGTGTGAGTGGGGCTCTGCTGGACTTTCTGCAGGAGTTGCCAGGCTGCCACCTGCTAAACAAGAGGATGTGTCACCCATACCTGCCGCTGGAATTTCTCCCCGGGCAGAGCTGAGGAAGGTAAAAAGCACTGGGGGCTGGGACAGGAGGGGGAAGGGAAATGGAAAGCTTCCAGAAGTGCGCCCGGGGCCAGGACCATCCTGGTTGGCCTGCAGGCACCTAGTCGGCCTGCGTGCTGTCGCTGGTGTGGCTCCACGGCCCTTCCTCTAGGCTTTCAAGTCCTTGCACACATTCAGGTGTTTTACCTGGGACGGGTGGGAAAAGTTCAGCAGCAGCTGGCCTGGGGCTCAGCTCACGTTTACTCAGAGACGCCTCGGCACGGTCTCCCAGCTTTGCAATGAGGACGCTCCTTGCGGGGGAGCTGCTGGCTGCATGGGAGACGATTCCCCACCTCTGACCAACTTCAGCATTGTTTACCACTGGAGCAAGTGCCCTGATAGGGTTTTCCTCTGTATAACTGGTGGGTTCTGTTTTTTTTTTTTTTTCTTTTTTGCTTCAAGGTATATTTTATTCCTCTTTTTTGTATTTATAGATATAAGCATGGAAATAATTCATTCATATAAATACATCTATGCGAAGGGAAGAACTTTTTTTTCTATTTTATTTTTTAAATTTTATTTATTTTTAAAATTTTTAAATTAAATTTAATTTTTTTTATACAGCAGGTTCTTATTGGTTATCTATTTTATACATATAAGTGTATACATGTCAATTCCAATCTCCCATTTCCTCCCACCACCACCACCCCAAGGCTTTCCCCCCTTGGTGTTTCATATGTTTGTTCTCTACATCTGTGTCTCTATTTCTGCCCTGCAAACCAGTTCATCTGTGCCATTTTTCTAGGTTCCACATATACACATTAATATACAATATTTGTTTTTCTCTTTCTGACTTACTTCACTCTGTATGACAGTCTCTAGATCCATCGACGTCTCTACAAATGACCCAATTTCATCCCTTTTTATGGCTGAGTAATATTCCATTGTATATGTGTACCACATCTTTATCCATTCGTCTTTCTGTGGGCATTTAGGTTGCTTCCATTACCTGGCTATTGTAAATAGTGCTGCAATGAATATTGTGGTGAATGTGTCTTTTTGATTTATGGTTTTCTCTGGGTATATGTCCAGTAGTGGGATTGCTGGATCATATGGTAATTCTATTTTTAGTTTTTTAAGGAACCTCCATACTGATCTCCATAGTGACTATATCAACTTACATTCCCACCAATAGTGGAAGAGGGTTCCTTTTCTCCACACCCTCTCCAGCATTTGTTGTTTGTAGATTTTCTGATGATGCCCATTCTAACAGGTGTGAGGTGACACCTCATTGTAGTTTTGATTTGCATTTCTCTAATAATTCGTGATGTTGAGCAGCTTTTCATGTGCTTCTTGCCCAACTCTATGTCTTCCTGGAAGAAATGTCTATTTAGATCTTCTGCCCATTTTTTATTGGGTTTTTGTTTTATTTTTAATATTGAGCTTCATGAGCTGCTTATATATATTAGAGATTAATCCTTTGTCTATTGATTGGTTTGCAAATATTTTCTTCCATTCTGAGGGTTGTCTTTTCATCTTGTTTGTAGTTTCCTTTGCTTTGCAAAGCTTGTACGTTTCATTAGGTCCCATTTATTTTTCATTTCCATTGCATTACTCTAAGAGGTGGATCAAAAAAGATCTTGCTGTGATTTATGTCAGAGTATTCTTCCTACGTTTTCCTCTAAGAGTTTTACACTATCCCGTCTTACATTAACGTCTCTAATCCATTTTGAATTTATTTTTGTGTATGGTGTTAGGGAGTGTTCTAATTTCATTCTTTTACATGTAGCTGTCCATTTTTCCCAGCACCACTGCTTGAAGATACTGTCTTTTCCCCATTGTATAGTCTTGCCTTGTTTGTCATAGATTAGTTGACCATGGGTGTGTAGGTTTATCTCTGGGCTTTTTTTTTTCCTTTTACACCTTTATTGGAGTGCAGTTGCTTTACAATGGAGTGTTAGTTTCTGCTGTATCACAAAGTGAATCAGCTATACATATACGTATATCACCATATCCCCTCCCTCTTGCATCTCCCTCCCACCCTCCGTATCCCACCCCTTTAGGTGGTCACAAAGCACTGAGCTGATCTCCCTGTGCTATGTGGCTGCTTCCCAGTAGCTATTGATGTTACATTTGGTAATGTATATATGTCCATGCCACTCTCTCACTTCGTTCCAGCTTATCCTTCCCCTTCCCCGTGTCCACAAGTCCTTTCTCTACATCTGTGTCCTTAATGCTGTCCTGCCCCTAGGTTCTTCATAAACTTTCTTTTTTCTTTACATTCCATATATCTGTGTTAGCATACAGTATTTGTTTTTCTTTTTCTGACTTACTTCACTGTGTAGGACAGATTCTAAGTCCATCCACCTCACTACAAATAACTCAGTTTTGTTTCTTTTTAAGGTTGAGGAATATTCCATTGTATATATGTGTCAGATCTTCTTTATCCATTCATCTGTTGATGGACACTTAGGTTGCTTTCATGTCCTGGCTGTTGTAAATAGAGCTGCAATGAACATTGTTGTACATAACTATTCTTTTTTAACATCTTTATTGGGGTATAATTGCTTTACAATGGTGTGTTAGTTTCTACTTTATAACAAAGTGAATCAGTTATACATATACATATGTTCCCATATCTCTTCCCTCTTGCGTCTCCCTCCCTCCCACCCTCCCTATCCCACTCCTCCAGGCTGTCACAAAGCACCGAGCTGATATCCCTGTGCTATGCGGCTGCTTCCCACTAGCTATCTACCTTATGTTTGGTAGTGTATATATGTCCATGCCTCTCTCTCGCTTTGTCACAGCTCACCCTTCCACCTCCCCATATCCACAAGTCCGTTCTCTAGTAGGTTTGTGTCTTTATTTCTGTCTTACACCTAGGTTCTTCATGACATTTTATTTTTCTTAAATTCCATATATATGTGTTAGCATATGGTATTTGTCTTTCTCTTTCTGACTTACTTCACTCTGTATGACAGACTGTAGGTCTATCCACCTCATTACAAATAGCTCAGTTTCGTTTCTTTTTATGGCTGAGTAATATTCCATTGTATATATGTGCCACATCTTCTTTATCCATTCATCCAATGATGGGCACTTAGGCTGTTTCCATCTCTGGGCTATTGTAAATAGAGCTGAAATGAACATTTTGGTACATGACTCTTTTTAATTATGGTTTTCTCAGGGTATATGCCCAGTAGTGGGATTGCTGGGTCATAGGTAGTTCTATTTGTAGGTTTTTAAGGAACCTCCATACTATTCTCCATAGTGGCTGTAACAATTCACATTCCCACCAGCAGTGCAAGAGTGTTCCCTTTTCTCCACACACTCTCCAGCATTTATTGTTTCTAGACTTTTGATGATGGCCATTCTGACTGGTGTGAGATGATATCTCACTGTAGTTTTGATTTGCATTTCTCTATGATTAATGATGCTGAGCATTCTTTCATGTGTTTGTTGGCAGTCTGTATATCTTCTTTGGAGAAATGTCTATTTAGGTCTTCTGCCCATTTTTGGATTGGGTTGTTTGTTTGTTATTGAGCTGCATGAGCTGCTTGTAAATTTTGGAAATTAATCCTTTGTCAGTTGCTTCATTTGCAAATATTTTCTCCCATTCTAAGGGTTGTCTTTTGGTCTTTTTTATGGTTTCCTTTGCTGTGCAAAAGCTTTGAAGTTTCATAAGGTCCCATTTGCTTATTTTTGTTTTCATTTCCATTTCTTTAAGAGTTGGGTCAAAAAGGATCTCGCTGTGATTTATGTCATAGAGTGTTCTGCCTATGTTTTCCTCTAAGAGTTTGATAGTTTCTGGCCTTACATTTAGGTCTTTAATCCATTTTGAGCTTATTTTTGTGTATGGTGTTAGGGAGTGATCTAATCTCATACTTTTACATGTACCTGTCCAGTTTTCCCAGCACCAGTTATTGAAGAGGCTGTCCTTTCTCCACTGTACATTCCTGCCTCCTTTGTCAAAGATAAGGTGACCATATGTGCGTGGGTTTACCTGTGGGCTTTTTATCCTGTTCCATTGATCTATCTTTCTGTTTTTCTACCAGTACCATACTGTCTTGATTACTGTACCTTTGTAGTATAATCTGAAGTCAGGGAGCCTGATTCCTCCAGCTCCATTTTTCGTTCTCAAGATTGCTTTGGCTATTCGGGGTCTTTTGTGTTTCCATACAAATTGTGAAATTTTTTGTTCTAGTTCTGTAAAAAATGCCAGTGGTAGTTTGATAGGGATTGCATTGAATCTGTAGATTGCTTTGGGTAGTAGAGTCATTTTCACAATGTTGATTCTTCCAGTTGAAGAACATGGTATATCTCTCCATCTATTTGTATCATCTTTAATTTCTTTCAGCAATGTCTTATAATTTTCTGCATACAGGTCTTTTGTCTCCTTAGGTAGGTTTATTCCTAGATATTTTATTCTTTTTGTTGCAATGGTAAATGGGAGTGTTTTCTTGATTTCACTTTCAGATTTTTCATCATTAGTGTATAGGAATGCAAGAGGTTTCTGTGCATTAACTTTGTATCCTGCAACTTTACCAAATTCATTGATTAGCTCTAGTAGTTTTTTGGTAGCATCTTTAGGATTCTCTATGTATAGTATCATGTTATCTGCAAACAATGACAGCTTTACTTCTTCTTTTCCGATTTGGATTCCTTTTATTTCCTTTTCTTCTCTGATTGCTGTGGCTAAAACTTCCAAAACTATGTTGAATAAGAGCGGTGAGAGTGGTCAACCTTGTCTTGTTCCTGATGTTAGTGGAAATGCTTTCAGTTTTTCACCACTGAGGATGATGTTGGCTGTGGTTTTGTCATATATGGCCTTTATTATGTTGAGGAAAGTTCCCTCTATGCCTAATTTCTGCAGGGTTTTTATCATAAATCGGTGTTGATTTTTGTCAAAAGCTTTCTCTGCATCTATAGAGATGATCATATGGTTTTTCTCCTTCAATTTGTAAATATGGTTTATCACATTGATAGATTTGCGTATATTGAAGAATCCCTGCATTGCTGGAATAAACCCCACTTGATCATGGTGTATAATCCTTTTAATGTGCTGTTGGATTCTGTTTGCTAGTATTTTGTTGAGGATTTTTGCATCTATATGCATCAGTAATATTGGCCTGTAGTTTTCTTTCTTTGTGACATCCTTGTCTGGTTTTGGTATCAAGGTGATGGTGGCCTCGTAGAATGAATTTGGGAGTGTTCCTCCCTCTGCTATATTTTGGAAGAGTTTAAGAAGGATAGGTGTTAGCTCTTCTCTAAATGTTTGATAGAATTCGCCTGTGAAGCCATCTGGTCCTGGGCTTTTGTTTGTCGGAAGATTTTTAATCACAGTCTCAATTTCAGTGCTTGTGATTGGTCTGTTCATATTTTCTATTTCTTCCTGATTCAGTCTTGGCAGGTTGTGCATTTCTAAGAATTTGTCCATTTCTTCCAGGTTGTCCATTTTATTGGTATAGAGTTGCTTGCAGTAATCTCTCATCATCTTTTGTATTTCTGCAGTATCAGTTGTTACTTCTCCTTTTTCATTTCTAATTCTATTGATTTGAGTCTTCTCCCTTTTTTTCTTATGAGTCTGGCTAATGGTTTATCTATTTTGTTTATCTTCTCAAAGAACCAGCTTTTAGTTTTATTGATCTTTGCTATCGTTTCCTTCATTTCTTTTTCATTTATTTCTGATCTGATTTTTATGATTTGTTTCCTTCTGCTAACTTAGGGGTTTGTTTGTTCTTCTTTCTCTAATTGCTTTAGGTGCAAGATTAGGTTGTTTATTCGAGATGTTTACTGTTTCTTAAGGTGAGCTTGTATTGCTATAAACTTCCCTCTTAGAACTGCTTTTGCTTCATCCCATAGGTTTTGGGTCATCGTGTCTCCATTGTCATTTGTTTCTAGGTATTTTTTATTTCCTCTTTGATTTCTTCAGTGATCACTTCGTTATTGAGTAGTGTATTGTTTAGCCTCAATGTGTTTGCATTTTTTACAGATCTTTTCCTGTAATTTATATCTAGTCTTATAGTGTTGTGGTTGGAAAAGATACTTGATACAATTTCAATTTTCTTAAATTTACCAAGGCTTGACTTGTGACACAAGATATGAACTATCCTGGAGAATGTTCCATGAGCACTTGAGAAAAATGTGTATTCTGTTGTTTTTGGATGGAGTGTCCTATAAATATCAATTAAGTCCATCTTGTTTAATGTATCATTTAAAGCTTGTGTTTCCTTATTTATTTTCATTTTGGATGATCTGTCCATTGGTGAAAGTGGTGTGTTAAAGTCTCCTACAATGAATGTGTTACTGTTGATTTCCCCTTTTATGGCTGTTAGTATTTGCCTTATGTATTGAGGTGCTCCTATGTTGGGTGCATAAATATTTACAATTGTTATATCTTCTTCTTGGATCGATCCCTTGATCATTATGTAGTGTCCTTCTTTGTCTCTTGTAATAGTCTTTATTTTAAAGTCTATATTGTCTGATATGAGAATTGCTACTGCAGCTTTCTTTTGGTTTCCATTTGCATGGAATATCTTTTTCCATCCCCTTATTTTCAGTCTGTATGTGTCTCTAGGTCTGAAGTGGGTCTCTTGTAGACAGCATATATATGGGTCTTGTTTTTGTATCCATTCAGCCAATCTCTGTCTTTTGGTGGGAGCATTTAGTCCATTTACATTTAAGGTAATTATCGATATGTATGTTCCTATTCCCATTTTCTAAATTGTTTTGGGTTCATTATTTTAGGTCTTTTCCTTCTCTTGTGTTTCTTGCCTAGAGAAGTTCCTTTAGCATTTGTTGTAAAGCTGGTTTGGTAGTGCTGAACTCTCTCAGCTTTTGCTTGTCTGTAAATGTTTTAATTTCTCCATCAAATCTGAATGACATCCTTGCTGGGTAGAGTAATCTTGGTTGGAGGTTTTTCTCCTTCATCACTTTCAATATGTCCTGCCACTCCCTTCTGGCTTGCAGAGTTTCTGCTGAAAGATCGGCTGTTAACCTTATGGGGATTCCCTTGTGTGTTATTTGTTGTTTTTCCCTTGATGCTTTTAATATGCTATCTCTGTATTTAATTTTTGACAGTTTGATTAATATGTGTCTTGGCATGTTTCCCCTTGGATTTATCCTGTATGGGATTCTCTGTGCTTCCTGGACTTGATTAACTATTTCCTTTCCCATATTAGGGAAGTTTTCAACTATAATCTCTTCAAATATTTTCTCAGTCCCTTTCTTTTTCTCTTCTTCTTCTGGAACCCCTATAATTCGAATGTTGGTGCATTTAATGTTGTCCCAGAGGTCTCTGAGACTGTCCTCAGTTCTTTTCATTCTTTTTTCTTTATTCTGCTCTGCAGTAGTTATTTCCACTATTTTATCTTCCAGGTCACTTATCCGTTCTTCTGCCTCAGTTATTCTGCTATTGATCCCATCTAGAGTATTTTTCATTTCATTTATTGTGTTGTTCATCGTTGTTCATTTCATCTTTAGTTCTTCTAGGTTCTTGTTAAATGTTTCTTGCATTTTTTCCATTCTGTTTCCAAGATTTTGGATCATCTTTACTATCATTATTCTGAATTCTTTTTCAGGTAGACTGCCTATTTCCTCTTCATTTGTTAGGTATGGTGGGTTTTTATCTTGCTCCTTCATCTGTGGTGTGTTTTTCTGTCTTCTCATTTTGCTTATCTTACTGTGTTTGGGGTCTCCTTTTTGCAGGCTGCAGGTTCGTAGTTCCTGTTGTTTTTGGTGTCTGTCCCCAGTGGCTAAGATTGGTTCAGTGGGTTGTGTAGGCTTCCTGGTGGAGGGGACTAGTGCCTGTTTTCTGGTGGATGAGGCTGGACCTTGTCTCTCTGGTGGGCAGGTCCATGTCTGGTGGTGTGTTTTGAGGTGTCTGTGGACTTATTATGATTTTAGACAGCCTCTCTGCTAATGGGTGGGGTTGTGTTCCTGTTTTGCTAGTTATTTGGCATAGGGTGTGCAGCACTGTAGCTTGCTGGTCGTTGAGTGAAGTTGGGTGCTGGCATTTAGATGGAGATCTCTGGGAGATTTTTGCCATTTGACATTATGTGGAGCTGGGAGGTCTCTTGTTGACCAGTGTCCTGAAGTTGGCTCTCCCACCTCAGAGGCACAGCACTGACTCCTGGCTGCAGCACCAAGAGCATTTCATCCACATGGCTCAGAATAAAAGGGAGAAAAAGTAGAGAGAAAGAATTAGAAGTAGGAAGAAAGGAAGGAAGGAGGAAGGAAGAAAGAAGAAAAGAAGGAAAGAAGGAAAGAAAAAAAGAAAGGAAGGAGGGAGGCAGGGAGGGACAGTGGGAGGAAGGAAGGAAGGAGGGAAGGAAGGAAAAAAGAAAGAAAGAAGATAAAGTGAAATAAAACAGAGTAAAATATACTAAAGCTATTAAATTAAAAAATAATTATTAAGAAAAAAAAATTTTAAAAAAAAGCGGATGGATAGGACCTTAGGACAAATGGTGGAAGCAAAGCTATACAGACAAAATCTCATACAGGAGCATATACATACACACTCACAAAAAGAGGAAAAGGGGAAAAAATCATTAATCTTGCTCTCAAAGTCCACCTCCTCAATTTGTGATGATTTGTTGTCTAAAGGAGGGAAGGAAGGGAGGGAGGGAGGGAGGGAGGAAGGAAGGAAGGAAGGAAGGAAGGAAGGAAGATAAAGTGAAATAAAATAGAGTAATTAAAATTAGAATTAAGAAAGAAAAAAAATTTTTAAAAAAACGTACAGATAGAACCCTAGGACAAATGGTGGAAGCAAAGCTATACAGACAAAATCTCACACAGAAGCATACACATACACACTCACAAAAAGAGGAAAAGGGGAAAAAATCATAAATCTTGCTCTCAAAGTCCACCTCCTCAATTTGGGATGATTCATTGTCTATTCATATATTCCACAGATGCAGGGTACATCAAGTTGATTTTGGAGCTTTAATCAGCTGCTTCTGAGGCTGCTGGGAGTGATTTCCCTTTCTCTTCTTCGTTCACACAGCTCCCGGGGGCTCAGCTTTGGATTTGGCCCCGCCTCTGCATTGAGGTTGCCGGAGGGCGTCTGTTTTTCGCTCAGACAGGACGGGGTTAAAGGAGCCGCTGATTCGGGGAGTCTGGCTCACTCAGGCCGGGGTGAGGGAGGGGCATGGAGTGCGGGGCGAGCCTGTGGCGGCAGAGGCCAGTGTGACGTTGCACGAGCCTGAGGCTCGCCGTGCGTTCTCCCGGGGAAGTTGTCCCTGTATCCCGGGAACCCGGCAGTGGCGGGCTGCACAGTCTCCCGGAAAAGAGGTGTGGATAGTGATGCGCGCTCACACAGAGGCTTCTTGGCAGCAGCAGCAGCCTTAGCGTCTCCTGCCCATCTCTGGGGTCTGCGCTTTTAGCCGCGGCTCGCGCCCGTCTCTGGAGCTCCTTTAAGCAGCGCTCTTAATCCCCTCTCCTCGCGCACCAGATAACAAAGAGGGAAGAAAAAGTCTCTTGCCTCTGCGGCAGCTCCAGACCTTTGCCTGGACTCCTTCCTGGCTAGCTGTGGTGCACTAAACCTCCTAAGGTGTGTTCACACCACCAACCCCAGTCCTCTCCCTGCGCTCCGACCAAAGCCCGAGCCTCAGCTCGCAGCCCCGCCCGCCCCGGCAGGTGAGCAGACAAGCCTCTCGGGCTGGTGAGTGCCGGTCTGCACCGATCCTCTGTGTGGGAATCTCCCCGCTTTGCCCTCTGCACACGTTGCTGTGCACTCCTCCACGGCTCCGAAGCTCCCCTCTTCCGCCACCCACAGTCTCCGCCCGTGAAGGGGCTTCCTAGTGTGTGGAAACCTTTCCTCCTTCACAGCTCCTTCCCACTGGTGCAAGCCCCGTCTCTATTCTTTTGTCTCTGTTTTTTCTTTTTTTCTTTTGCCCTACCCAGGTACGTGGGGAATTTCTTGCCTTTTGGGAGGTCTGAGGTCTTCTGCCAGTGTTCAGTAGGTGTTCTGTAGCAGTTGTTCCACGTGTAGATATATTTCTGGTGTATCTGTGGGGAGGAAGGTGATCTCCGCGTCTTACTCTTCCGCCATCTTCTTCCTGCTGCGATAACTATTTTTGAATTATGGTTTCCTCAGGGTAAATGCCCAGTAGTTGGATTGCTGGTTCGTATGGTACTATTATTTTTAGTTTTTTTAAGGAACCTCCATACTGTCCTCCCTAGTGGCATATCAATTTACATTCCCACCAACAGTGCAAGAGGGTTCCCTTTTCTCCAATAAATGCCTCTCCAGCATTTATTGTTTGTAGATTTTTTGATGGTTGCCATTCTGACTGCTGGGAGGTGATACCTCACTGTAGTTTTGATTTGCATTTCTCTAATGATTAGTGATGTTCAGCATCCTTTCATGTGTTTGCTGTCAACCTGTATATCTTCTTTGGAGAAATGTCTATTTAGGTCCTCTGCCCATGTTTGGATTGGGTTGTTTGTTTTTGTGATATTGAGCTACATGAGCTGCTTGTAAATTTTGGAGATTGATCCTTTGTCATTTGCTTCATTTGAAAATATTTTCTCCCATTTTGAGGGCTGGCTTTTCATCTTGTTTATGTTTTCCTTTGCTGTGCAAAAGCTTTTAAGTTTCATTAGGTCCCATTTGTTTATTTTTGTTTTTATTTCCATTTCTCTAGGAGGTGGGTCAAAAAGAAGCTTGCTGTGATTTATGTCATAGAGTGTTCTGCCTATATTTTCCTCTAAGAGTTTTATAGTGTCTGGTCTTACATTTAGATCTCTAATTGATTTTGAGTTTATTTTTGTGTATGGTGTTATGGAATGTTCTAATTTCATTCTTTTACATGTAGCTGTCCAGTTTTCCCAGCACCACTTACTGAAGAGACTGTCTTTTCTCCATTGTGTATCCTTGCTTCCTTTGTCATAGATGAGTTAGCCATAGGTACGTAGGTTTCTCTCTTGGCTTTCTATCCTTTTCCATTGATCTATATTTCTGTTTTTGTGCCAGTACCATATAGTCTTGATTACTGTAGCTTTGTAGTATAGTCTGAAGTCCGGAAGTCTGATCCCTCCAGCTCTTTTAATTTCCCTCAAAACTGCTTTCGTTATTCGGGGTCTTTTGTGTTTCCATACAAATTTTAAGATTTTTTTCTTCTAGTTCTGTAGAAAATGCCACTGGTAATTTGATAGGGATTGCATTGAATCTGTAGATTGCTTTGGGTAGTATAGTCATTTTCACAATATTGATTCTTCTAATCCAAGAACATGGTTTATACCTCCATCTGTTTATATCATCTTTGATTTCTTTCAGCAGTGTCTTATAGTTTTCTGAGTACAGGTCTTTTACCTCCTTAGGTAGGTTCATTCCTATGTATTTTAATCTTTTTGTTGCAATGGTGAATGGGATTGTTTCCTTAATTTCTCTTTCTGATCTTTAATTGTTAGTGTATAGGAATGCAAGGGATTTCTGGGCATTAATTTTGTATCCTGCAACTTTACCAAATTCATTGATTAGCTCTAGTATTTTTCTGGCGAAATCTTAAGGATTCACTATGTATAGTATCAAGTCATTTGCAAACAGTGACAGTTTTACTTCTTTTCCAATTTATATTCCTTTTATTTCTTTTTCTTCTCTGATTGCTGTGTCTAGGACTTCCAAAACTATGTTGAATAATAGTGGTGAGAGTGGACATCCTTGTCTAGTTCCTGATCTTGGAGGAAATGCTTTTAGTTTTTCACCATTGACAATGATGTTTGCTGTGGGCTTGTCATATACGACCTTTATTATGTTGAGGTAGATTCCCTCTATCCCCACTTTTTGGAGACTTTTTATCATAAATGGGTGTTGAATTTTGTCAAAAGCTTATCCTGCATTTATTGGGATGATCATATTTTTATTCTACAATTTGTTAATACAGTGTATCAGATTGATTGATTTGTGTATATTGAAGAATCCTTGCATCCCTGGGATAACCCCCCCTGATGATGGTGTATGATCCTTTTAATGTGTTGTTCAATTCTGTTTCCTAGTATTTTGTTGAGGATTTTTACATCTATATTCATCAGTGACATTGGTCTCTAATTTTCTTTTTCTGTAGTATCTTTGTCTGGTTTTGGTATCAGGGTGATGGTGGCCTCATAGAATGAGTTTGGGAGTGTTCCTTCCCCTGCAAACTTCTGAAGAGTTTGAGAAGGTTGGGTGTTAGCTCTTGTCTAAATATTTGATAGAATTCACCTCTGATGCAATCTGGTTCTGGACTTTTGTTTGTTGGAAGATTTTTAATCACAGTTTCATTTTCATTACTTGTGATTGGTCTGTTTATATTTTCTATTTCTTCCTGGTTCAGTCTTGGAAGGTTATACCTTTCTAAAAATTTGTCTGTTTCTTCCAGGTTGCCCATTTTATTGGCATAGAGTTGCTTGTAGTGGTCTCTTAGGATGCTTTGTACTTCTGTGGTGTCTGTTGCAACTTCTCCTTTTTCATTTCTAATTTTATTGATTTGAGTTCTCTCCCCCTTTTTCTTTTTTTTTTTTGTGGGACGCGGGCCTCTCACTGTTGTGGCCCTTCCCGTTGTGGAGCACAGGCTCCGGATGCGCAGGCTCAGCAGCCACAGCTCACAGATCCAGCAGCTCCACAGCATGTGGGATCTTCTGAGACCAGGGCACGAACCAGTGTCCCCTACATTGGCAGGTGGACTCTCAATCACTGCGCCACCAGGGAAGCCCTCTCCCTCTTTTTCTTGAGTCTGGCTAAAGGTTTATAGTTTTTGTTTATCTTCTCAAAGAACCAGCTTTTAGTTTTATTGAACTTTGCTATTGTTTTCTTTGTTTCTATTTCATTTATTTCTTCTCTGATATTTATGATTTCTTTCCTTCTACTAACTTTGAGTTTTGTTCTTCTTTCTCTAGTTCCTTTAGGTGTAGGGTTAGATTGTTTATTTGAGATTTTTCTTGTTTCTTGAGGTAGGCTTTTATTGCTATAAACTTCCCTCTTAGAATTGCTTTTGCTGCATCCCATAGGTTTTGGATCATCGTGTTTTTGTTGTCATTTGTCTCTAGGTAGTTTTTGATTTCCTCTTTTATTTCTTCAGTGATCTCTTGGTTATTTAGTAACGTATTGTTTAGCCTCCATGTGTTTGTGTTTTTTACGTTTTTTTCCCTGTAATTGATTTCTAATATCTTAGCATTGTGGTCAGAACAGCTGCTTGATATGATTTCAGTTTTATTAAATTTACTGAGGCTTGATTTGTGACCCAAGATGTGATCTATCCTGGAGAATGTTCCATGCGCACTTGAGAAGAACATGTAATCTGCTGTTTTTGGATGGAATGTCCTATAAATATCAATTAAATCTATCTAGTCTATTGTGTCATTTAAAGCTTGTGTTTCCTTATTAATTTTCTGTCTGGATGAGCTCCATTGGTGTTAAGTGAGGTGTTAAAGTCCCCCGCTATTATTGTGTTACTGTCGATTTCCTTTTTTTTTTTTTTTTGCCGTATGCGGGCCTTACTTTTGTGGCCTCTCCTGTTGCGGAGCACAGGCTATGGATGCGCAGGCTCAGTGGCCATGGATCACAGGGCCAGCCGCTCCATGGCATGTCGGATCTTCCCAGACCAGGGCACGAACTCGTGACCCTGCATCGGCAGGCAGACTCTCAACCACTGCGCCACCAGGGAAGCCCTTGATTTCCTCTTTTATAGCTGTTAGCAGTTGCCTTATATATTGAGGTGCCTCTATGTTGGGTACATATATATTTATAATTGTTATATCTTCTTGGATTGATTCCTTGATCATTATGTAGTGTCCTTCCTTGTCTCTTGTAACATTCTTTAATTTAAAATATATTTTATCTGATATGAGTATTGTTACTCCAGCTTTATTTTGATTTTCATTTGCATGGAATATATTTTTCCATTCCCTCACTTTCAGTCTGTATGTGTCCCTAGGTCTGAAATGGGTCTCTTGTAGACAGCATATATATGGGTCTTGTTTTTGTATCCATTCAGTGAGCCTGTGTCTTTTGGTTGGAGCATTTAATCCATTCACGTTTAAGGTAATTATCGATATGTATGTTCCTATTATTATTTTCTTAATTGTTATGGGTTTGTCTTGGTGGGTCCTTTTCTTCTCTTGTGTTTCCCACTTAGAGAAGTTCCTTTAGCATTTGTTGTAGAGCTGGTTTCGTGCTGCTGAATTCTCTTAGCTTTTGCTTGTCTGTAAAGCTTTTGATTTCTCCATCAAATCTGAATGAGATACTTGCTGGGTCGAGTACTCTTGGTGGTAGGTTCTTCCCTTTCATCACTTTAAATTTATCATGCCACTCCCTTCTGGCTTGTAGATTTTCTGCTGAGAAATCAGCTGTTAACCTTATGGGAGTTCCATTGTATGTTATTTGTCATTTTTCCCTTGTTGCTTTCAATAATTTTTCTTTGTCTTTAATTTTTGTCAATTTGATTACTATGTGTCTTGGCATTTTTCTCCTTTGGTTTATCCTGCCTGGGACTCTCTGTGCTTCATGGACTTCGGTGGCTATTTCTTTTCCCATGCTAGGGAAGTTTTTGACTATAATCTCTTCAAATATTTTCTTGGGTCCTTTCTCTCTTCTCCATCTGGGACCCCTATAATGCAAATGTTGTTGTGTTTAATGTTGTCCCAGAGGTCTCTTAGCGTGTCTTCATTTATTTTCATTCTTTTTCTTTGTTCTGTTCCATGGCAGTGATTTCCACCTTTCTGTCTTCCAGGTCACTTATCCGTTCTTCTGCCACAGTTATTCTGCTACTGATTCCCTTTAGTGTATTTTTCATTTCAGTTACTGTATTGTTCATCTCTGTTTGTTTGTTCTTTAATTCTTCTAGGTGTTTGTTCCTTAATTCTTCTAGGTCTTTGTTAAACATTTCTTGCATCTTCTCAATCGTTGCCTCCATTCTTTTCCCATGGTCTTGGGTCATCTTCACTATCATTATTCCAAGTTCTTTTTCTGGAAGGTTGCCTATCCCTACCTCATTTAGTTGTTTTTCTGGGGTTTTATCTTGTTCCTTCATCTGGTACAAAGTCCTCTGCCTTTTCATTTTGTCTGTCTTTTTGTGAATGTGGTTTTCCTTCCACAGGCTGCAGAATTGTAGTTCTTCTTGCTTCTGCTGTCTGCTCTCCAGTGGATGAATCTATCTTAGAGGCTTGTGCAAGCTTCCTTATGGGAGGGACTGGTGGTGGGTAGAGCTGGGTGTTGCTCTGGTGGGCAGAGCTTTAATCTGCTTGTCTGTGGATTAAATAAAACTTTAATAAAATGTTTAATCCACTTGTCTGCTGATGCATGGGGCTGGGTTCCCTCCCTGTTGGTTGTTTGGCCTTAGGCGACCCAGAACTGGAGCCTACCTTGCTCTTGGTGGGGCTAATGGCAGACTCTGGGAGGGCTCACACCAAGGAGTATTTCCCAGAACTTCTGCTGCCAGTGTCGTTGTCCCCATGGTGAGCCACAGCCACACCCTGCCTCTGCAGGAGACCCTCTAAAACTAGCAGGTAGGTCTGTCATTCACCTACGGGGTGACAGCTCCCTCCCCTGGGCCCTGCTTTGCACACTACTTTTTGTGTGACCTGCAAGAGTGGAGTCTCTGTTGAGACTGAGTCTCTGAGTGCAGTTCAGACTCTGAGACTTGGAGTGGAGTCACACAGACTCTGAGTCCTGTGAAGCTTCGATGCTTTGTGGTTCTAGAAATCCTATAGGAGACAGTCCACAGCAGGTGAAGCTAATGCTGTCAGTAGAGGTGGTGAACCCAAAGATCTGCAGTTCTGACGAGAGGTGCTGATGTGCATACAGGACAAAACATCTCGTGTGAATGTAGTTCAGGCACTTTTAAGATGAATGCAGTCATGTTAATGCCTAACATCTTCTATCTTGTGCCTGTCTTCAGGAACCACCTCCTCAGTTCCTGAGGCTCCTGTAAGTCATGTACAGGGGAATGGAGAGTGGGCTCTGTCCAGTCTGAGTCCTGAGTTACCCTGTGTGTATCTTAGGATACTTTGTATTTCTGTGGTGGCTGTTGTAACACCATCTCTTTCATTTCTGATTTATTTGGACCCTCTCTTTTTAAAAAAACTTACTACTGTTGTCTTTTATTCTTTACAGAAGTTTAATAAGTGTTTGGTCTACTACCCTTACTCCATGTATACTTTTTGCAGTGAGTTTTTTACTTTTGTTTGTTTCTTGTTACTATCAATAATTAGTGAGACTTCTTTTAATCTACCTTCAACATTGCTTATAAAGCTGCTTTATTAGTGATGACAGAGCTTTAATGGAAGTCGTGTTCTGGCTGTAAATTAGAATGCAGTGTGCCAGCAAAAAGTCCCTTAAGTTTATGTCTCATTACTTCTCGTTCTTTTTTAAATTTAATTTTTATTTTTTACCAGAGCAAATTTGATTACAATGTTTTGTTTGTTCTAGGTTGCAAGATGTGGTTCTTTTACACATATACATGTATCTATACTTCTTCAGATCGTTTTCTCATGTAGGTTATGACACAATGTTGAGGAGTCTTGGTATTCCGTAGGTCTTTGGTGATTATATATTTCACATGTGTTTCTATATCTATGTTAACCCCAATATCCTAATGTATCCAATCCTCACACCTTTCCATTGGTGAACCATAAGTTTGTTTAATGAATCTGATTGCCTTTCTCTGTGGAAATATCTTCATTGGTATCAATTTTTAGCTAACACCTATAAGTGATATTATAGGATATGTGTCTTTTGCTGTCTGACTTAGTACAATTTGCCTGATTACCTCTAGAATCATCTACGGTGCTGCAAATGGCCTTGTTTCATTTTTTTCCCTGGCTAATATTCCATCTGTACATGTACCAGTTCTTCTTTGTTCACTCACCTCTTGATGGACTTTTTGGTTGCCTCCATGTCTTGGCTATTTTAATACTGCTGCAATGCACATTTGCCTGCCTGTGTCTTTCCAATTCTGTCTTCTTATGTTATAGGCCCAGGAGTGGGCCTCCTGTATCATATGGTTTCTCAGGGTTTACCTTTTAAAGGCACCACGATTCTGTTCCCATTAGTGGCTCTTTCCAAGTTACATCCCACTTAAAGTTGAGGGTATGAAAAAAAAAAAAAAGTTGAGGGTATGCATTTCTCTACAACACCTTCAGCATTTATTGTTTGTAGTTTTCTTGCTGATGGATATTCTGACTGGTGTGAGCTGATACCTCTTTGTGGTTAAATTTGCATGTGACTCATAATCCACTGTAATTGAGCTTTAAGGCATGTCCTTTTTATTTTTCAGACTGTGATTACAGCTTAGTTCTTCAAAGTGTTTTCTTAAAGTATGTGTCACATTTTGAAATTTATTGGCCATTACCTCCCTCAAGACATTTTGAGGGCAGGTTTCATTTACAGCCCTGCAGTACTTGTTCACATGAAGTGACCATTAGCACACGTTTAAAGCTGCTTTTGCAGGTAACGGCCAGAGTGCAGCAGCCTTTCTTCATTCTCCATGCTGGTACTAGGGAAACAGACCTTCCGGCCAGAGGTCTTCCTTGGTTATAAATTAGAGTGGAATTTGCCTGGATAAACCCCCAAAAGCTGATGTCTACCTATTTTTGTTTGTTTTTTAAATTTAATTTTTTAAATGTTTTTTTAAAAAATTTTTTGTGGTACGTGGGCCTCTCACTCTTGTAGCCCCTCCCGTTGTGGAGCACAGGCTCTGGATGCGCAGGCTCAGCGGCCATGGCTCACGGGCCAAGCCGCTCCGCATCATGTGGGATCCTCCCAGACCGGGGCACAAACCCGTGTCCCCTGCATCAGCAGGCGGACTCTCAACCACTGCGCCACCAGGGAAGCCCTAATTTATATTTTTATTGGAGTAATATTCCATTGTGTATATGGACCACTTCTTGGTGCATTCCTCTGTTGATGGACGTTTTCGTTGCTTCCAATTGTTGGCTATATTAAATATTGCTGGAGTGCAAGATTGCCAGCCTGTGACTTTTTGATTTTCATTTTCTCAGGTGACAGGCCCAGCAGTGGGTGTGACTGATTGACTAGTGGCTCAATGTTTACCTTTTCAAAGCACCTCCATTGTGTTTTCATTAGTGGCTGTTACCATGTCCCCCTTAGAACCAAGGGTACGCATTTCTCCACAAGCACTTCAGCATTTATTGTTTGCAGCATTTTTGCTAATGGCCATTCTGACTGCTGTGGCCTGATAGGTTTTTGTAATTTGGGTTTGCATGTCTTTAAAAATTCCTAATATTCAGCATTTTTCCACGCCTTTTTCTTTTCTGTTAAAAAAAAAAGTGTGAGTACGATATATCTCTTGAAATTGCCTTCTTGGATGGTTGCCCTCTTTTGAATTTTGTGGTCGATTTTCGACCCCAGGATTTTTTTTTGAGAGCAGGTGCCATTTACATGCCTGCAATGATTGATTGTGAATATTTAGTGACCATTAGCACTGGGTTTAAAGCTGGTGTTGTGGGAAACGGCCACAAGGCGGCAGCATTTCTCCATTCCCAAATCTGGCTACTAGGGCCGCAGAGCCTTTCTGGAAGTCCTGTTCCTAGGTTGTAAATTCGAATGGAATGTGCCAGGAAAAAGCCCCTGAAGTTTATGTCTCATTACGTCTTGTTCGTTGTTTAAATTGATTTAATCAGAGTAATGATTAGAATACAGTTTGTCCTAGGTATACACGGTCTGGTTCATTTGTACATCATATATATCTATTCATGTACAGATCCTTTTCCCATGTAAAGGATTACAGCGTGTTCTGTAGCCCTCCCTTGCTATGTGCTCGGGCTTTTTCATATATGTACTTAATCTGTATTTGTATAGGTATGGTAAACCTAATCTTAATTTATCCATTGCCACCACCTTTCCTTTTAGATACGCAGAGTTTGTTTTTTAAGTCTGTGTGTGTCTTTCTCTGTGGAAATATGTCCATTTTTGTCAGTTGTTAGGTAACACCTACAAGTGATATCATAGGATATATGTCTTTTGTTTCCAACTTACCTCATGTTCTGTGATTTTGTCTAGGCTCATCTATGGTACCTCAGAAAGCAGTGTTTCATTGTTTTCCATGGCTAATATTCCATTGTGTACGTGGACCACTTCTTCTTTATCCATTCATCTGTTGATGGACATTTTGGTTGCTTCACTGTCTTGGCTATTGTGAATAAGGCTGCAGTGCAGATCTTACAGTCCTGGTCTTCTCGATTCTGGTCTTCTCAGGTGAGAGGCCCAGTGGTGTGACTGCTGGATTGAATGGTACCTCAGTTTTTACTTTTAATCGCAGCTCCTTTCTGTTTTCATTATTGGCTGTTACCACTTTACATCTCACCAGCAGCTAGAGGGTACACAGTTCTCAAAAACCACTTCAGCATTTATTATTTGTAGACTTTTTGCTGATGGTCAGTCGACCTGTGTGAGTTGAAACCTTTGTGTAGATTAGATTTGCATGAATGTAATAATTCCTGAGGTTGAGCTTTTATCCATTTTCCGTTTTTTAAAAGACAGTAAAACTTACGTCTTCATACTGTCTTCTTGAAAATTTTGCCTGTTTTGAATTTTTTTGGTCATTCCCTACCTCAGCACAATTTTTTAGGGCAGGTGTCCTTTACAGCCCTGAGTCCATGTGAACGTTAAGTGACCATTAGCTGCGGGTTTAAATCCGTTCTTGCGGGATACGGCCACAAGGCGGCAGCATTTCTACATTTCCAACTCTGGGTTTTTGGGCAACAGAGCCTTCCTGAAAATCGTGTTAGTAGGCTGCAAATTAGAGTGGAATGGGCCAGGACACACCCACAAGAGCTTATATCTCCTTAGCTCTTGTTTGTTTTTTTAATTTAATTTTTATTATCAGAGCAAATTTGATAAAAATGTTGTGTTTGTTCTAGGTGTACAAAATCGGATTCATTATATCTATGTATCTATCTATTCGTCTTTGGTCCCTTTCCCATGTAGGTTATTACAGAGTGATTAGCTCAATTTTTTAATTTAAATGCACTGCCATTCTCTTCTCACTACTGGCTGTTACCAGTTTATGTCCCACCAGCAGCTAGAGGGTAAACAGTTCTCTAAAACCCTTTCAGCATTCATGTTTTATAGACTTTTGCTGATGATCACTCTGACGGTGGTAAGGTGAACGTTTTTGTAGATTGGATTTGCATGGCTTTATTAGTTCCTGATATTGAGCATTATTCCATGTAATTTTTAAACAAAAAGAAAGAAAAGACAAAATGTGTGTAAAATATGCCTCTTGATATTGTCTTTTTGAAATGTTGACGTCTTTTGAATTTTCTGGTCGACTTACGACCCCAAGAATTTTTTGAGGCCCAGTGTCCTTTAGAGTCCTGCACATATTTTGAATATTAAGTGACCAGTAGCGCTTTGTTTAAAGCTGCTGTTGTGTGAAACAGCCACAAGGCGGCAGCATTTCTCATTTACCAAATCTGCTTACCAGGGCAACAGAGCCTTAATGGAAGTCTTGTTCTAGGTTGTAAATTGGAATGTGCCAGGAAAATTCCTTTAAGTTTATGTCTCATTATTTCTTGTTCATATTTTTAATTTAATTTTTATTTTTTATCGCAGCAAATTTGATTACAATGTTTTGTTTGCTCTAGGTGTGCAAGATATGGTTCTTTCACACGTATACATATATCTATTCTTCTTCGGATCCTTTTCCCATGTAGGTTATGACACAATGTTGAGTAGTCTTCTCTTGGTATTCCATAGGTCTTTGGTGATTATATATTTCACGTGTGTTTGTATATCTCTGTTAACCCCAATATCGCAATGTATCCAATCCTCACACCTTTCGATTTGGGGCAACCATAAGTTTGTTTAATGAATCTGTGATTGCCTTTCTCTGTGGAAATATCTTCATTGTTATCAATTTTTAGGTAACACCTATAAGTGATATCATATGATAGGTGTCTTTCGCTTTCTGACTTACTACAAGTTGTGTGATTACCTCTAGACTCATCTACGGTGCTGCAAATGGCATTGTGTCATTTTTTCCTTGGCTAATATTCCATCTGTGCATGTACCAGTTCATCTTTGTCCACTCATCTGTTGATGGACTTTTTGGTTGCTTCCATGTCTTGGCTCTTGTAATACTGCTGCAGTGCACATTTGCCTGCCTGTGTCTTTCCAATTGTGTCTTCTTAGGTTATAGGCCCAGGAGTGGGCCTGCTGGATCATACAGTAGCAAAATGTTTACCTTGTAAAGGCACCTCCTTTCTGTTCTCATTAGTGGCTCTTACCAGGTTACATCCCACTTAAAGTTGAGGGTATGCACTTCTCCACAACCTCTTCAGCATTGATTGTTTGTAGGTTCTTTGCTGATGGTTATTCTGAGTGGTGTGAGCTGATACCTCTGTGTGGTTCGATTTGCATGTGTCTCATAATCCCTTGAAATTGAGCTTTCAGGCATGTCCTTTTATTTTTCAAACTGTTATTACAGCTTACTTCTTCAAATGGTTTTCTTGAAAAATGTGCCAATGGTTAGTATGGTGTAGGGTACGGGTATGGGTGAGGGTATGGGTTAGGGTACAGTTTAGGGTACAGCTACAGGTTAGGTTTAGGGTACGGGTTACGATATGGGTTAGTGTTAGAGTACGGGTTAGGGTATGGGTACAGGTTAGGGTATGGGTTAGGGTATGGGTTACGGTTAGGGTAAGGTTTAGTGTTAAGGTACATGTTAGGGTACGGTTTAAGGTTAGGGTACAGTTTACGGTACGGCTACAGGTTAGGTTTAGGGTATGGGTTAGGGTATGGGTTAGTGTTAGGGTACAGTTTAGGATTAAGGTACGGGTTAGGGTATGGGTTAGGGTATGGCTATGGGTTAGGTTTAGGGTATGGTTTAGGGTTAGGGTATGCTTTAGGGATAGGGTTAGGGTATGGGTTAGTGTTCGGGTACGGGTTGCGGTTAGGGTTAGGGTACGCATGAGGGTTAGCATATTTATTAAGCCTTTCCCATTCTCTAGATATCACTTAGAACGTAAAGGAATATTATTTGGGGTCCAGACATGGAGAAGACTTTACACACTAGGATAAGATAAAGAACACACACATTATAAATAAATCACATTAGGATTTTGTTTTTAACCTGTACATTAAAACACGAGTGCTTAGGAAATCTAATGGAGCAGAAACAGTAAAGGGTAGTTTTATGGTAATAACATCACAGATTTTCTGTAGAATACACAGATTTTGACTGGTTAGAAAGTCAAAGAGGAATGCTTTTGTTCTGAAGATATAAACCCTCTTCTAAATTGAGCTGTTATTGGAAGTTAGAAATTTTTGTTGCTGTTGTATTGCTTTGGGTTTTCATGATTATTCTGCTTGCATCTCCCTTGTTAAACCTGTGAATTGTGGAAGAGTGCCATTACTGGAAATCAGTTTACAGAATTATTCTCAAAAACAGAAGGAAATGGTTCTCACCTAAATATTAGGAAAAAATCTCTATACTGGTGTACAAACAGAATTATGATTCAGGGATAATAAGTCTATGAAATACAATTAAACACACTATATATATATATTTTAAATTTCCATTGTTACTTTTTAAAAGTACAATTATAATTCAAGTATTTTGTACAAGGGAAATTTTAAAAGATTAAAGGAAAAGAATATTTTACCACTTGCCATCCTTTCCCATTTGCTGAAACGACCAGCATAATGTGTAGCGTTCTCATTTTATCCAGCTGTTCTATCATCTGGAACATCCTGCTTCTCACTGTAGAAAAACAGATTGAGCTCTCACACTTTTTATAGGCTACATAACAGTCCATAGAACAGAAGTACCAACTATTTCAGACTTAGCTTTTTGAGGGACACTCAGGTTACTTTCTGTTTTATTTTGTTCTTCTGCTAATTTGTTTTAAACCCCCCCCCCCAAAATTTTTAAAGTACAAAAAAAATTAAGTTAGGGTTAAGGATTAAGATTTAGGGTATGGGTTAGTGTACGGGTTATGGTTAGGGTCCAGGTTAGGAATAGGGTATGGGTTAGGGTTCGGGTTAGGGTTAGGATTAGGGTACGGTTTAGGGTACAGGTTAGGGTATGGCTACTGGTTAGGGTATGGGTTAGGGTTAGGATGAGGGTACCGGTTAGCTTATGGGTTAGGTTTAAGGTTAGGATTAGGGTAGAGCTTAGGTTTAGGGTTAGGGTATGGGTTAGTGTACAGGTTAGGGTATGGCTACGGGTTAGGTTTAGGATATGGGTAAGTGTACGGGTTAGGGTTAGAGTACAGGTAAGGGTTAGGGTACAGTTTAGGGTACAGCTATGGGTTAGGTTTAGGGTACGGGTTAGTTTATGGTTTAGGGTACAGGTTAGGGTACGGTTTAGGGTTAGGGTACAGGTAAGGTTTAGGGTAAGGGTTAGGGTATGGGTTAGCGTTAGGGTTAGGGTACAGTTTAGGGTACGGCTATGGGTTAGGCTTAGGGTACGGGTTAGGATGAAGGTACGGGTTCACGTATGGGTTAGGGTACAGGTTAGGATACGGCTATGAGTTAGGGTTTATGGTTAGTGTACGGGTTATGGTTAGAGTACGCTTTAGGTTTAGGGTATGGGTAAGGGTTAGGGTACGTCTACGGGTTAGGGTTAGGGTATGGGTTAGTGTACAGTTTAGGGTTAGAGTACGGTTTCAGGTTAGGGTACGGATAAGTGTACAGTTTAGAGTACAGGTTAGGGTTAGGGTATGGTTTAGATTTAGGGTATGGGTTAGGGTACACATTAGGGTTAGGGTATTTATTAAGCCTCTCCCACTCTCTAGATATCACTTAGAACGTAAAGGAATATTATTTGGGGTCCAGACATGGAGAAGACTTTACACACTAGGATAAGACAAAAAACACACACATTATAAATAAATCACATTAGGATTTTGTTTTTAACCTGTACATTAAAACACTAGTGCTTAGGAAAACCAATGGCAGCAGGAACAGTAAAGGGTGGTTTTATGGTAATAAAATCACAGATTTTCTGTAGAATACACAGATTTTGACTGGTTAGAAAGTCAAGGAGGAATGCTTTTGTTCTGAAGATATAAACCCTCTTCTAAATTGAGCTGTTATTGGAAGTTAGAAATTTTTGTTGCTATTGTATTGCTTTGGGTTTTCATGATTATTCTGCTTGCATCTCCCTTGTTAAACCTTTGATTTGGGGATGAGTGCCATTACTGGAAATGAGTTTAGAGAATTATTCTCAAAAACAGAAGGAAATGGTTCTCACCTAAATATTAAGAAATAGGGCTTCCCCGGTGGCGCAGTGGTTGACTCCGCCTGCTGATGCAGGGGACACGGGTTCGTGCCCCGGTCCAGGAAGATCCCACATGCCGCGGAGCGGCTGGGCCCGTGAGTCATGGCCACTGAGCCTGCGCGTCCAGAGCCTGTGCTCCGCAACGGGAGAAGCCACAACAGTGAGAGGCCCGCGTACCGCAAAAAAAAAAAAAAAAAAAAAAATTAATTTTAAATATTAAGAAATAATGCTTATACTGGTGTACTAACAGAATTATGATTCAGGGATCATAACTCTATGAAATGTAATTAAACAAACAATATTTTTTTTTCTAAATTTCCATTGTTACTTTTTTAAAGTACAATTATAATTCAAGTTCTTGGTAACAAGTGAAATTTAAACAGATTAAAGGAAAAGATAATATTTTACCACTTTCCCACCTCCCTGAAACGACCAGCATAATCTGTAGCTTTCTTATTTTATCCAGGTGTTACTTACATCTGGAACATCATGTTTCTCACTGTAAAAAAACAGATTTAGCTCTGACACTTTTTATAGACTACATAACAATCCATAGAACAGAAGTACCAAGTATTTCAGACTTAGATTTTTGAGGGACACTCAGGTTACTTTCTGTTTTATTTTGTTGTTCTGCTAATTTGTTTTAACCACAGAAAACAATTTTTTAAAATCCAAAAAAAAAAAATTAAGTTAGGCATAAGGATTAGGGTTTCAATTTGAAAAACAAATATAAGTAAGGAGACATCAGCTTTTGGGGGTTTATCCAGCCACATTCCACTCTAATGTGTTCTCCTCGAGGAACACCACTGGCAGGAAGCTCTGTTGCCCTAGTTATCAGAGTGAGGAAAGCAGATATGCTGCCACCCTCTGGCCGTTACCTGCAACAGCAGCTTTAAAACCTGTACTAATGGTCACTTCATATGCACAAGTACTGGAGGGCTGTAAACGAAACCTGCCCTTAAAATGTCTTGAGGGGGGTAATGGCCAAAATACTTCCAAATGTGGCACATACTTCAAGGAAACAATGTGAAGAGGTAAACTGTACTCACAGTTTGAAGAAAAACAGGACATGCCTGAAAGCTCAATTTCAAGGGATTATGAGACGCATGTAAATCCAACCAGGGAGAGGTATCAGCTCACACCAGTGAGAATAAACATCAGCAAAAGAACTACAAACAATAAATGCTGAAGTGGTTGTGGAGAAGTGCATACCCTCAACTTTAAGTGGGACTTAACGTGGTAAGAGCCACTAATGAGAACAGAACGGAGGTGCCGTTACAAAGTATACATTGAGCTATGATATGATCCAGGAGCCCCACTCCTGGGCCTATAACCTAAGAAGACACAATTGGAAAGACACAGGCAGGCAAATCTGCATTGCAGCAGTATTAAAATAGCCAAGACATGGAAGCAACTAAAAAGTCCATCAACGGATGGGTGGACAAAGATGAACTGGTACATGTACAGATGGAATATTAGCCAAGGAAAAAAATAGCACAATGCCATTTGCAGCACCGTACATGAGTCTAGAGGTAATCACGCAACTGTAGTAAGTCAGAAAGCGAAATACACATATCCTATCATATCACTTATAGGTGTTACCTAAAAATTGGTAACAATGGAGACATTTTCACAGAGAAAGGCAATCACAGATTCATTAAACAAACTTATGGTTCACCAATGGAAAGGTGTGAAGATTGTATACATTAGGATATTGGGTTTAGAAGAGATATACAAACACAGGTGAAATATATAATCACCAAAGACTTAAGGAATACAAATAGAAGACTATTAAACATTGTGTCATAACCTTCATGGGAAAAGGATCCAAAGAAGAAGAGATATAGGTATATGTGTAAAAGAACCACATCTCGCACACCTAGAACAAGCAAAACATTGAAATCAAAGTTGCTGTGATTAAAAATTAAATTAATAAAACGAACAAGAAGTAGTGAGACATAAACTTAAGGGGCTTTTTCCTGGCACATTCCATTCTAATTTACAACCAAGAACACGACTTCCAATGAGGCTCTGTTGCCCTCGTAACCATATTTGGTAAAGGAGAACTACTGCTGCCTTGTGGCCGTTTCTCAAAACAGCAGCTTTAAAAATAGCGCTAAAACGGGGCTTCCCTGGTGGCGCAGTGGTTGGGGGGCCGCCTGCCAATGCGGGTTCGTGCCCCGGTCCAGGTGGATCCCACATGACGCGGAGCAGCTTGGCCCGTGAGCCATGGCCGCTGAGCATGCGTGTCCAGAGCCTATGCTCCGCAACGGGAGAGGCCACAACAGTGAGAGGCCCACATACCGCAAAAAAACCCCAAAACAACAACAACAACAACAACAAAAAAACAGGGCTAATTGTCACTTGATATTCAAAATAATTGCAGGCCTGTAAATGACACCTGCCCTCAAAACAAATCCTTGGGTCATAAATCGAGGATAAAACTTAAAAGACATGCAGATTTTAAGACGACAATTTCAAGAATCACATTTTTCGCAACTTTTGTCTTCTCTTTTTTTCTTTTTTTGTTTAAAAAAAAGGTCATTGGGCTTCGCTGGTGGCACAGTGTTTGAGAGTCTGCCTGCTGATGCAGGGGACACGGGTTCGTGTCCCAGTCCAGGAGGATTCCACAGGCCGTGGAGCAGCTGGGCCCATGAGCCACAGCCGCTGAGCCTGCGTGTCCTGAGCCTGTGCTCCACAAAGGGAGAGGCCACAACAGTAAGAGGCCCGCATACTGCAAAACAAAAACAAACAAAAAAAGGGCATGGAAAAATGCTCAACATTAATAAAGCCATGCAAATCTGGTCTACAAAAACGTTCACCTCACAGCCGTCAGAATGATCATCAGCAAAAAACTTTACAAAGAATAAATGCTGAAGGGGTTTTAGAGAACTGCGTACCCTCTAGCTGCTGGTGGGATGTAACCTGGTAACAGCCAGTAGTGAGAACAGAATGGAGGTGCGTTTAAAGGTAAAAATTGAGCTACCATGTGATCTGGTAGGCCCACTGATGGGCCTATCACCTGAGTAGACCAGAATCAAAAAGACACAGGCTAGCTATCCTTCACTGCAGCAACATGTACCATACCCAGGACTTGGAAGAAACCAAAATGTCCATCAACAGAAAAATGCACACGAATAACTCGTCCATGTACACATGGAATGTTAGCCATGGAAAAGCATGGAACAGTGCCGTTGGCACCACCATAGAAGGATCTAGAAATAATCACCCAAGTTGAAGTAAAAAAGAAACCGAAAGACAGATATCCTATGACATTACTTATAGGTGTTACCTAAAAATTGATACCCATGAAATAACTTCCAAGAGAAGGACACGCATAGAGTCAGAAAACCAAATTATGTTTAACCAAATGGAAAAGTGTAAGGAAGTTATGAATTAGCATATGGGGATTAACAGACATGTACTAATACACATGAAATATATAATCACAAAATACCTATAGAATACCAAGACAGGTCTACTCAACACTCTGTAATAACCTACACAGGAAAGGATCCAAAGATGAATAGGTCGATACGTACATATAATGAACCAGATTCTGTAAACCTAGAACACACACAACATTTTAATCAAATTTATTGTGATAATAAATAAAATTTAAATTTAAAAAACAAACAAGAAGTAAGGAAATATAAGCTCTTGGACGTTTGGCCTGGCGCATTCCACTCTAATTTGCAGCCTACTAACACGATTTCCAGGAAGGCTCTGTTGCCCAAAATCCCAGAGTTGGAAATGTAGAAATGCTGCCGCCTTGTGGCCATTTCCCGAAAGAGCGGCTTTAAACCCACAGCTAACGGTCACTGAACATTCACAAACACTCAGGGTTGTAAAGGACACCTGTCCTCAAAAAATGTCCTGAGCTAGGGAATGGCCAAAAAAATTCAAAACAGGCAAATGTTTCAAGTACATAGTATGAAGAGGTAAGTTTTACTCACTCTTCTTCCAAAGAGAGGTAAATGGATAAAAGCTCAACATCAGGAATTATTAGCCTCATGCAAATCTAATCTAGAAAAAGGTTTCAACTCACACAAGTCAACTACCATCAGCAAAAGTCTACAAGCAATACATGCTGAAGGGTTTTTAGAGAACTCTGTACCCTCTGGCTGCTGGTGACATGTAAAGTGGTAACAGCCAATAATGAGAACAGAAAGGAACTGCATTTAAAAGTAAAAACTGGGGCTTCCCTGGTGGCGCAGTGGTTGAGAGTCCACCTGCCGATGCAGGGGACACGGGTTCGTGCCCCGGTCCGGGAAGATCCCACATGCCGCGGAGCGGCTAGGCCTGTGAGCCATGGCCGCTGAGCATGTGTGTCCAGAGCCTGTGCTCCGCAACGGGAGAGCCCACAACAGTGAGAGGCCCTCGTACCGCAAAAAAAAAAAAAAAAAGTAAAACCGAGCCACCATTCCAACCAGCATGCCCAACGCTGAGCCTCTCAGCTGAGAAAAACAGAATCGAGAAGAGAGAGGCTGCAACAGCTGCACTGCAGCCATTTTCACAGTAGCCAGGATACGGAAGCAACCAAAATGTCCATCAACAGATGAACGGATAAAGAAGAAGTGGTCCATGTACACAATGGAATATTAGCCTTGGTAAACAATGAAACACTGCTCTTTGAGGCACCATAGATGAGCCTAGGGATAATCACAGAACATGAGGTAAGTCAGAAAGCAAAAGACATATCCAATATCACTTATCGGAGTTATCTAACAACTGACCCAAATGAACATATTTCCACAGAGGAAGACACTCAGAGAGTTAGAAAACAAACTGTGCTTATCTAAAAGGAAAGGTGGGGGGAATGGATAAATTAAGATCAGGATTACCATATCTGTACAAATGCGTATTAAATACATATGTCAAAAAGACCAACCATATAGAAAGGGAGGTCTACGGGACACTCTTCAATAATTTACATGGGAGGAGGATCTGTACATCTATATCTGCATCTATATATACATATATATAAATATAATGTACAAATGAACCAGATTGTGTATACCTAGGAGAAACAATATTCTAATCATTACCCTGTTTTAAAAAAATTAAAACAACGAACAAGATGTAATGTGACATAAACTTATGGGGGTTTTTCCCGGCACATTCCATTCTAATTTACAACCTGGTAACATGACTTCCAGAAAGGCTCTGCTGCCCTAGTAACCTGATATGGGAATGGAGAAATGCTGCCGCCTTGTGGCCGTTTCCCACAACAGCAGCTTTAAAACCAGTGCTAATGGTCACTAAATATTCACACTCATTGCAGGCCTGTAAATGATGCCTGCCCTCAAAAAAAATCCTGGGGTCGAAAATCGACCAAAAAAATCAAAAGAGGGACTTCCCTGGTGGCGCAGTGGTTGAGAGTTCGCCTGCCGATGCAGGGGACACGGGTTCGTGCCCCGGTCCGGGAAGATCCCACATGCCGCGGAGCAGCT
>NW_020837945.1:108816561-108846050 GCF_003676395.1 Aethalodelphis obliquidens
GAGGGCAACCTTCCAAGAAGACAATTTCAAGAGGTTTATTGTACTCAAAGTTTTTTTCTGTTTTTGTTTAACAGAATAAAAAAAGGCGTGGAAAAAAGCTAAACATTAGGAATTATTAAAGACATGCAAATCCAAATTACAAAAACCTATCAGCTCACAGCAGTCAGAATAGTCATCAGCAAAAATTCTGAAAACAATAAATGCTGAAGGGGTTGTGGAGAAATGCGTACCCTAGGTTCTAAGTGGGACGTGGTAAGACCCACTAATGAAAACACAATGGAGGTGCCTCGAAAGGGTAAACATTAGCTACCATTCAATCAATCATACCCACTGCTGGGCTGATCGCCTGAGAGGATGAGAATCAAAAAGACACAGGCTGGTGATCCTGCACTCCAGCAATATTTACCATAGCCAACACGTGGAAGCAACGAAAATGTCCATCAACAGAGGAATGCAGAAAGAAGAAGTGGTCCATGTACACAATGGAATATTACTCCAATAAAAAATATAAATTCAATTTAAAAAACAAACATAAGTAAGGAGACATCAGCTTTTGGGGGTTTATCCGGGGACACTCCACTTTAATTTATAACCAAGGAACACCACTGGCAGGAAGGTCTGTTGCCCTAGTTACCAGAGTGGGGAAAGCAGAAATGCTGCCGCCCTCTGGCCGTTACCTGCAACAGCAGCTTTAAAACCTGTACTAATGATCACTTCATATGCACAAGTACTGGAGGGCTGTAAATGAAACCTGTCCTCAAAATGTCTTGAGGGGGGTAATGGCCAAAATACTTCAAAATGTGGCACATACTTCAAGAAAACAATTTGAAGAGGTAAGCTGTACTCACAGTTTGAAGAAAAAAAGGACATACCTGAAAGCTCAATTGCAGGGGATTATGAGATGCATACAAGTCCAACCAGAAAGAGGTATCAGCTCACACCAGTCAGAATAACCATCAGCAAAAAAACTAAAAACAGTAAATGCTGAAGGGGTTGTGGAGAAATGCATACCCTCAACTTTAAGTGGGACTTAACGTGGTAAGAGCCACTAATGAGAACAGAATGGAGGTGCCGTTACAAGGTAAACATTGAGCTACAATATGATCCAGGAGGCCCAGTCCTGGGCCTATAACATAAGAAGACAGAATTAGAAAGACACAGGAGGACAAATCTGCATTGCAGCAGTATTACAATAGCGAAGACATGGAAGCAATCAAAAAGCCCATCAACAGATGAGTGGATAAAGAAGAACTGGTACACGTACAGATGGAGTATTAGCCAAGGAAAAAAATAGCACAATGACATTTGCAGCACCGTACATGAGTCTAGAGGTCATCAAGCAACTTGTAGTAAGTCAGAAAGCAAAAGACACATATCCTAACCTAAAAATTGATAACAGTGAAGATATTTCCACAGAGAAAGGCAATCACAGATTTATTAAACAAACTTATGTTTCACCAATGGAAAGGTGTGAGATTGTATACATTAGGATATTGGGTTTAACAGAGATATACAAACACAGGTGAAATATATAATCACCAAAAACCTACGGAATACCAAGAGAAGACTACTCAACATTGTGTCATAACCTACATGGGAAAAGGATCCGAAGAAGAAAAATATATGTATATGTGTAAAAGAACCACATCTCACACACCTAGCACAAACAGAACATTGTAATCAAAGTTGCTATGATAAAAAATAAAAATTAAAAAAAACGAACAAGAAGTAGTGAGTCATAAACTTAAGGGCTTTTTCCTGGCACACTGCATTCTAATTTACAACCTAGAACACGACTTCCATTGAGGCTCTCTTGCCCTAGTAACCAGATTTTGGTAAAGGAGAACTGCTGCAGCCTTGTAACCGTTTCTCAAAACAGCAGCTTTAAACACAGCGCTAATGATCACTTGATATTCAAAATAATTGCAGGCCTGTAAATGACACCTGCCCTCAAAACAAATCCTTGGGTCGTAAATTGAGCAAAAAACTCAAAAGACGTGCACATTTTCAAATGACAATTTCAAGAGGCATATTTTTCGCACCTTTTGTCTTCTTTTTCTTTCTTTGTTTTTGTTAAAAAAAAAAGGGCAAGGGAAAATACTCAATATCAGGAATTAATAAAGCCATGCAAATCCAGTCTACAAAAATGTTCACCTCAGAGCTGTCAGAATGATCATCAGCAAAAATGTCTACAAACAATAAATGCTGGAGGGGTTTTAGAGAACTGCGTACCCTCTAACTGCTGGTGGGATGTAACCTGGTAACAGCCAGTAGTGAGAACACAATGGAGGTGCGTTTAAAGGTAAAAATTGAGCTACCATGTGATCTGGTAGGCCCATTGATGGGCCTATCACCTGAGTAGACCAGAATCAAAAAGACACAGGCTAGCTATCCTTCACTGCAGCAACATGTACCACAGCCAAGACTTGGAAGAAACCAAAATGTCCATCAACAGAAAAATGCACCAAGAAGAAGTGGTCCATGTACACATGGAATGTTAGCCATGGAAAAGCATGGAACAGTGCCGTTGGCACCACCATAGAAGGATCTAGGGATAATCACCTAACATGAAGAAAGAAACCGAAACACATATATCCTATGACATCACTTATAGGTGTTACCTAAAAGTTGATATCCATGAAATAATTTCGAAGAGAAGGACACGCATAGAGTCAGAAAACCAAATTATGTTTAACCAAATGGAAAGGTGTAAGGAATGTATGAATTAGGATATGGGGGTTAACAGACATGTAGTAATACATATGAAATATAAAATCACAAAATACCTATGGAATACCAAGAGAGGTCTACTCAACACTCTGTAATAACCTACATGGGAAAGGATCCAAAGATGAATAGATCAATACATTGATATAATGAACCAGATTCTGTACACCTAGAACAAACACAGTATTTTTATCAAAATTGCTGTCATAATAAATAAAAATTAAATTTAAAAAACAAACAAGAAGGAAGGAGATGTAAGCCCTTGGGGTTTTTCCCTAGCACATTCCACTCTAATTTGCAGCCTACTAACACGATTTCCAGGAAGGCTCTTTTGCCCAAAAACCCAGAGTTGGAAATGTAGAAATGCTGCCGCCTTGTGGCCGTTTCCCGCAAGAGCGTCTTTAAACCCACAGCTAACGCTCACTTAACATTCACAAAGACTCAGGGCTGTAAAGGACACCTGTCCTCAAAAAATGTCCTGAGCTAGGCAATGGCCAAAAAAATTCAAAACAGGCAAATGTTTCAAGTACATAGTATGAAGAGGTAAGTTTTACTCACTCTTCTTCCAAAGAAAGGAAAATGGATAAAAGCTCAATATCAGGAATTATTAGCCTCATGCAAATCTAATCTATAAAAAGGTTTCAACTCACACAAGTCAACTACCATCAGCAAAAGGTCTACAAACAATACATGCTGAAGGGGTTTTAGAGAACTGTGTACCCTCTAGCTGCTGGTGAGATGTAAAGTGGTAACAGCCAATAATGAGAACAGAAAGGAGCTGCGTTTAAAAGTAAAAACTGGGGCTTCCCTGGTTGCACAGTGATTGTGAGTCCACCTGCCGATGCAGGGGACATGGGTTCGTGCCCCGGTCCCGGAAGATCCCACATGCTGCAGAGCGGCTAGGCCCATGAGCCATGGCCGCTGAGCCTGCACATCCGGAGCCTGTGCTCCACAACAAGAGAGGCCGCAACAGTGAGAGGCCCGCGTACCTCAAAAAAAAAAAGAAAAGAAAAGAAAAGAAAAACCGAGCCACCATTCCAACCAGCATGCCCAACGCTGAGCCTCTCAACTGAGAAGATCAGAATCGAGAAGAGAGAGGCTGCAACAGCTGCACTGCAGCCATTTTCACAATAGCTAAGATATGGAAGCAACCAAAATGTCCATAAGCAGATGAATGGATAAAGAAGAAGTCCTCCAGGTACACAATGGAATATTAGCCATGGAAGACAATGAAACACTGCTCTTTGAGGCACCATAGATGAGCCTAGGGATAATCACAGTACATGAGGTAAGTCGGAAAGCAAAAGACATATACAATGATATCACTTATAGGCGTTATCTAACAACTGACACAAATGAACGTATTTCCACAGAGAAAGACACTCAGAGAGTTAGAAAACGAACTATGCTTATCTCAAAGGAAAGGTGGTGGGAATGGATAAATTAAGATCAGGGTTACCATACGTGTACAAACACATATTAAATACATATATCAATAAGGCCAACCATATAGCGAAAGAGGTCTACGAAACACTCTTCAATAATTTACATGGGAAGAGAATCTGTATATATATATAAATATATATATATATATATATAATGTACAAATGAACCAGATTGTGTACACCTAGGACAAACAATATTCTAATCATTATCCCAATTAAAAAAATTAAAACAACGTACAAGAAGTAATGTGACATAAACTTATGGGGGTTTTTCCTGGCACATTCCCTTCTAATTTACAACCTGGGAACATGACTTCCAGAAAGGCTCTGCTGCCCTAGTAACCAGATTTGGGAATGGAGAAATGCTGCCGCCTTGTGGCCGTTTCCCACAACAGCAGCTTTAAAACCGGTGCTAATGGTCACTAAATATTCACACTCATTGCAGGCTTGTAAATGACACCTGCCCTCAAAAAAATAATCCTTGGATCGAAAATCGACCAAAAAATTCAAAAGAGGGCAACCTTCCAAGAAGACAATTTCAAGAGGTTTATTGTACTCACAGTTTTTTTCTTTTTTGTTTAACAGAAATCAAAAAATGCTTGGAAAAATGCTGAACATTAGGAATTATTAAAGATATGCAAATCCAAATTACAAAATACTATCACCTCACACCAGAAAGAATGACCATCAGCAAAAATTCTGCAAACAAAAAATGCTGAAGGGGTTGTGGAGAAATGCGTACCTTCGGTTCTAAGTGGGACGTGGTAACAGCCAGTAATGAAAACACAATGGAGGTGCCTTGAAAAGGTAAATATTGAGCTACCATTCAATGAAGCATACCCACTGCTGGACCTATCGCCTGAGAGGATGAGAATCAAAAAGACACAGGCTGGCAATCCTGCACTCCAGCAATATTTACCATAGCTAACACTTGGAAGCAATGAAAATGTCCATCAACAGAGGAATGCAGAAAGAAGTGGTCCATGTACACAATGGAATATTACTCCAATAAAAAATATAAATTCAATTTAAAAGAAAAACGTTAGTAAGGAGACATCAGCTTTTGGGGGTTCATCTGGGCACATTCCACTCTAATTTATAACTGAGAAACACCACTGACAGGAAGGTCTGTTTACCAAGTTTCCAGAGTGCAGAAGGCCGAAATGCTGCCGCCCTCTGGCCGTTACCTGCAACAGCAGCTTTAAAATCTGTGCTAAGTGTCACTTCATATGCACAAGTACTGGAGGGCTGTAAATGAAACCTGTCCCCAAAATGTCTTGAGGGAGTTAATGGCCAAAATATTTCAAAATGTGGCACATACTTCAAGAAAACAATTTGAAGAGGTAAGCTGTACTCACAGCTTGAAGAAAAAAAGGACATGCCTGAAAATTCAATTTCAAGGGATTATGAGACGCATGTAAATCCAACCAGAGAGAGGTATCAGCTCACACCAGTCAGAATAAACATTAGCAAAAAAACTACAAACAATAAATGCTGAAGTGGTTGTGGAGAAGTGCATACCCTCAAATTTAACTGGGACTTAACGTGGTAAGAGCCACTAATGAGAACAGAATGGAGGTGCCTTTACAAGGTAAACATTTTGCTACCATATGACAGAGCAGGACCACTCCTGGGCCTATAACCTAAGAAGAGAGAATTGAAAGACACAGGCAGGAAAATCTGCATTGCAGCAGTATTAAAATAGCCAAGACATGGAAGCAACCAAAAAGTCCATCAACAGAGGAGTGGACAAAGAACTGGTACAGGTACAGGTGGAATATTAGCCAAGGAAAAAATTTACACAATGCCATTTGCAGCACCGTAGATGAGGCTAGAGGTAATCACGCAACATATAGTAAGTCGGAAAGCAAAAGACACATTTCCTATGGTATCACTTATAGGTATGACCTAAAAATTGATACCAGTGAAGATATTTCCACAGAGAAAGGCAATCACAGATTCATTAAACAAACTTATGGTTCACCAATGGAAAGGTGTGAGGATTGGATACATAGGGATATTGGGGTTAACAGAGATATACAAACACATGTGAAATATATAATCACCGAAGACCTACGGAATACCAAGACTCCTCAACATTGTGTCATAACCTACATGGGAAAAGAATCCGAAGAAGAATAGATATATTTATATGTGTAAAAGAACCACATCTCGCACACCTAGAACAAGCAAAACATAGTAATCAAAGTTGCTGTGATAAAAAATAAAAATTAAATTAAAAAAACCGAAGAAGTAGTAGTGAGACATAAACTTAAGGGGCTTTTTCCTGGCACACTGCATTCTAATTTACAACCTAGAACAGGACTTCCCTAAGGCTCTGTTGACCTAGTAACCAAATTTGTTAAGGAGAACTGCTGCCGCCTTGTGCCCGTTTCACACAACAGCAGCTCTAAACCCAGCGCTAATGTTTAGTTAATATTCTAAATAATTCCTGGCCTGTAAATGACACCTGCCCTCTAAACAAACTTCTGGGTCATAAATCGAGCAAAAAACACAAAAAATGTGAACATTTCAAAACGACGATTTCAAGAGGCATATTTTACGCACATTTTGTCTTCTCTTTTTCTTTCATTTTTTTCTGTTAAAAAAAGGGCATGGAAAAATGCTAAACATTAGAATTAATAAAGCCATGCAAATCCAATCTACAAAAGCTTTCACCTCACAGACGTCAGAATGATCATCAGCAAAAAAGTCTGCAAAGAATAACTGCTGAAGGGGTTTTAGAGAACTACATACCCTCTAGCTGCTGGTGGGATGTAACCTGGTAAAAGCCAGTAGTGAGAACACAATGGAGGTGCGTTTAAAGGTAAAAATTGAGCTACCATGTGATCTGGTAGGCCCACTGATGGGCCTATCACCTGACTAGACCAGAATCAAAAAGACACAGGCTGGCAATCCTGCACTCTAGCAACATGTACCATAGCCAAGACTTGGAAGAAACCAAAATGTCCATCAACAGAAAAATGCAACAAGAAGAAGTGGTCGATGTACACAATGGAATATTAGCCATGGAAAACTATGAAACAGTGCCATTGGCAGCACCATACTAGGATCTAGACATAATCACCCAACTTGAAGTAAGAAAGAAACCAAAAGACAGATATCCTATGACATCACTTATAGGTGTTACCTAATAATTGATACCCACGAAATTATTGCAAAGGGAAGGACACGCATGGATTCAGGAAACAAAATTATGTTTAACCAAATGGAAAGGTTTAAGGAATATATGAATTAGGATATGGGGGTTAACCGACATGTACTAATACATATGAAATATAAAATCACAAAATACCTATAGAATACCAAGACAGGTCTACTCAACACTCTGTAATAACCTCCACAGTAAAGCATCCAAAGATGAATAGATCGATACATAGATATAATGAACCAGATTCTGTACACCTAGAACAAACACAATATTTTTATCAAATTTATTGTGATAATAAATAAAAATTTAATTTAAAAAACAAACAAGAAGTAAGGAGATATAAGCTCTTGGGGGTTTGCCCTGACACATTCCACTCTAATTTTCAGCCTACTAACACGATTTCCAGGAAGGCTCTGTTGCCCAAAAACCCAGAGTTGGAAATGTAGAAATGCTGCCGCCTTGTAGCCGTTTCCCGCAAGAGTGGCTTTAAACCCACAGCTAACGCTCACTTAACATTCACAAGGACTCAGGGCTGTAAAGTACACCTGCCCTCAAAAAATGTCCTGAGGTAGGAAATGGCCAAAAAAATTCAAAACAGGCAAATGTTTCAAGGAGATAGTATGAAGTAGTAAGTTTTACTCACTCTTTTTCATAAAAAAAGAAAATGGATAAAAGCTCAACATCAGGAATTATTACATTCATGCAAATCTAATCTACAAAAAAGTTTCAACTCACACAAGTCAACTACCATCAGCAAAAGGTCAACAAACAATAAATGCTGAAGGAATTTTTAGAGAAGTTTGTACCCTCTAGCTGCTAGTGAGATGTAAAGTGGTAACGGCCAATAATGAGAACAGAAAGGAGCTGCGTTTAAACGTAAAAATTGAGCCACCATTCCATCCAGCAGGCCCACCAGTGAGCCTCTCACCTGAGAAGACCAGAATCGAGAAGACACCGTCTGCAACAGCAGCACTGCAGCCATTTTCACAATAGCCAAGACACAGGAGCAACCAAAATGTCCGTCAACAGATGAATGGATAAAGAAGAAGTGGTCCATGTACACAATGGAATATTAGCCATGGAAAACAATGAAACACTGCTCTTTGTGGTACCATAGATGACCCTAGAGATAATCACAGAACATGAGGTAAATCGGAAAGCAAAGACATATATCCTATGATATCACTTATAGGCATTATCTAACAACTGACACAAATGAACATATTTCCACAGAGAAAGACACTCACAGACTTAGGAAAAAAAAACTGTGCTTATCTAAAATGAAAAATGGGGGAATGGATAAATTAAGATCAGGTTTACCATACGTGTACAAATATGTATTAAATACATATAACAAAAAGATGGACCATATAGCAAGGGAGGTCTACGGAACACTCTGCAATAATTTACATGGAAAGAGGATCTCTACATCAATATATATATAAATAAATATAAATAAATAAATAAATAAATATATATATATAGTGTACAAATGAACCAGATTGTATACACCTAAGACGAACGATATTGTAATCATTACCCCGATTAAAAAAATTAAAACAATGAACAAGAAGTAATGGGACATAAACTTATGGGGGTTTTTCCTGGCACATTCCATTCTAATTTACAACCTGGGAACACGACTTCCAGAAAGGCTCTGCTGCCCTAGTAACCAGATTTGGGAATGGTGAAATGCTGCCCCTTGTGGCCGTTTCCCACAACAGCTAAAACCAGTGCTAATGGTCACTAAATATTCACATTCATTGCAGGCTTGTAAATGACACCTGCCCTCAAAAAAAATCCTGGGGTCGAAAATCGACCAAAAAATTCAAAAGAGGGCAACTTTCCAAGGAGGCAATTTCAAGAGGTTTATTGTACTCACAGTTTTTTTCTTTTTTGTTTAACAGAAATAAAAAATGGCATGGAAAAATGCTGAACATTAGGAATAATTAAAGACATGCAAATTCAAATTACAAAATACTGTCACCTCACACCAATCAAAATGGCCATCAGCAAAAAGTCTGCAAACAATAAAGGCTGAAGGGATTGTGGAGAAATGCGTACCCTCGGTTCTAAGTGGTACGTGGTAAGAGCCAGTAATGAAAACACAATGGAGGTGCCTTAAAAAAGTAAACATTGAGCTACCATTCAATCAAGCATACCCACTGCTGGTCCTATCGCCTGAGAGGATAAGAATCAAAAAGACACAGGCTGGCAATCCTGCACTCCAGTCATATTTACTATAGCCAACACTTGAAAGCAATGAAAATGTCCATCAACAGAGGAATATAGAAAGAAGCGGTCCATGTACACAATGGAATATTACTCCAATAAAAAATATAAATTCAATTAAAAAAACATAAGTTAGGAGACATTAGCTTTTGGGGGTTTACCTGGGCACATTCCACTCTAATTTATAACTGAGGGACACCACTGGCAGGAAGGTCTGTTTCCATAGTTACCAGAGTGCAGAAAGCAGAAATGCTGCCGCCCTCTGGCCATTACCTGCAACAGCAGCTTTAAAACCTGTGCTAATCGTCACTTCATATGCACAAGTACTGGAGGGCTGTAAATGTAACCTGCCCTCAAAATGTCTTGAGGGAGGTAATGGCCAAAATACTTCCAAATGTGGCACAGACTTCAAAAAACAATTTGGAGAGGTAAGCTGTACTCACTGTTTGAAAACAAAGGACATGCCTGAAAGCTCAATTTGAAGGGATTATGAGACACATGCAAATGCCACCACAAAGAGGTATCAGCTCACACCAGTGAGAATAACCATCAGGAAAAAAACTAAAAACAGTAAATGCTGAAGGGGTTGTGGAGAAATGCATACCCTCAACTTTAAGTGGGACTTAACCTGGCAAGAGCCACTAATGAGAACAGAATGGAGGTGCCCTTACAAGGTAAGCATTGAGCTACGATATGATCCAGGAGGCCCACTCCTGGGCCTATAACCTAAGAAGACACAATTGGAAAGACACAGGCAGGCAAGTCTGCATTGCAGCAGTATTACAATAGCCAAGACATGGAAGCAACAAAAAAGTCCATCAACAGATGAGTGGACAATGAAGAACTGGTACATGTACAGATGGAATATTTGCTAAGGAAAAAAATAGCACAATGTCATTTGCAGCACCGTACATGAGTCTAGAGGTAATCACGCAACTTGTAGTAAGTGAGAAAATGAAAGTCACATATCCTATCATATCACTTATAGGTGTTACCTAAAAATTGATACCAGTGAAGATATTTCCACAGAGAAAGGCAATCACAGATTCATTAAACAAACTTATGGTTCACCAATGGAAAAGTGTGAGGATTGGATACATTAGGATATTGGTTTTAACAGAGATACACAAACACAGGTGAAATATATAATCACCAATGATCTACGGAATATCAAGAGAATACTACTCAACATTGTATCATAACCTACATGGGAAAAGGATCTGAGGAAGAATAGATATATTTATATGTGTAAAAGAACCACATCTTGCACAGGAGGAAAAAAGAAATCATTGTAATCAAACATGCTGTGATAAAAAATAAAAATTAAATTAATAAAACGAACAAGAAGTAGTGAGACATAAAGTTAAGGGCCTTTTTCCTGGTACATTCCATTCTTTTTTACAACCTAGAACACGACTCCCCTTAAGGCTCTGTTGCCCTAGTAACCAAATTTGTTAGGGAGAAATGCTGCTGCCTTGTGGCCGTTTCACACAGCAGCAACTTTAAACCCAGCACTAATGGTGACTTAATATTCAAATCAATTGTAGGCCTGTAAATGACACCTGCCCTCAAAACAAATCTGGGGTTGTAATAAGACCAAGTATTTCAAAAGACCTCCATATTTCAAGAACACAATTTCAAGAGGCACATTTTATGCACAGTTTGTCTTTTCTTTCTTCTTTTAATTTTTTTTATAAAAGGGTATGAAAAAATGCTAAGCATCAGGAATTAATAAAGCCATGCAAATCCAATCTACAGAAACGTTCACCTCACAGCCGTCAGAATGATCATCAGCAAAAAATCTACAAAGAATAACTGCTGAAGGGGTTTTAGAGAACTGTGTACCCTCTAGCTTCTAGAGGGATGTAAACTGGTAACAGCCAGTAGTGAGAACAGAATGGAGGTGCAATTAAATAGTAAAAACTGAGCTACCATGTGATCTGGTAGGCCCTTTGATGCGCCTATCACCTGAGCAGACCAGAATCAAAAAGACACAGGTTTGCAATCCTGCTCTGTAGCAACATTTAACATAGCCAAGACTTGGAAGAAACCAAAATGTCCATCAACAGTAAAATGCACAACGAATAACTGGTCCATGCACACATGGAATATTAGCCATGGAAAAGAATGAAACAGTGCCGTGTGCACCACCATAGAAGGACCTACAGATAAACACCCAATCTGAAGTAAGAAAGAAACCAAAAAACAGATATCCTATGATATCACTTATAGATGTTATGTAAAAATTGATACCCATGAAATTATTTCCAAGAGAAGGACACGCATGGATTAAGAAAACAAAATTATGTTTAACCACATGGAAAAGTGTAAGGAATGGATGAATTAGGATATGCGGGTTAACAGACATGTACTAATATATATGAAATATATATCACAAAATACCTATGGAATACCAAAGAGAGGTGTACTCAACACTCTGTAATAACCTACACGGGAAAGGATCCAAAGATGAATAGTTAGATACATAAATATAATGAATCAGATTCTGTACACCTAAAACAAACATTTTTATCAAATTTGCTGTGATAATAAATAAAAATTAAATTTAAAATACAAACAAGAAGTAAGGAGATATAAGCTCTTGCGTGTTTGCCCTGGCACATTCCACTCTAACTTGCAGCCTACTAATACGATTTCCAGGAAGGCTTTGTTACCCAAAAACCCAGAGTTGGAAATGTAGAAATGCTGCCGCCTTTTGGCCGTTTCCCGCAAGAGCGGCTTTAAACCCACAGCTAATTGTCACGTAACATTCACAAGGGCTGTAAAGCACACCTGCCCTCAAAAAATGTCCTGAGGTAGGGAATGGCCAAAAAAATTCGAAACTGGCAAAATTTTCAAAAATATAGTATGAAGAGGTAAGTTTTACACCCTCTTTTTTTTTCAAAAAAGGAAAATGGGTAAAAGCTCAACATCAGGAATTATTAGATCCATGAAAATCTAATCTACGAAAATTTTTCGAGTCACATCAGTCGAATGACCATCAGCAAAATGTCTACAAACAATAAATCCTGAAGGGGTTTTAGAGAACTGTGTACCCTCTAGCTGCTGGTGAGATGTTAAGTAGTAAGAGCCAGTAATGAGAACAGAAAGGAGATGAATTTAAAAGTAAAAATTGGGATGCCATTCAATACAGCACGCCCACCACTGGGCCTGTCACCTAAGAGCAGAATCGAGAAGACACAGGCTGACAAAGCTGTACTGCAGCAATATTCAAAATAGGCAAGACATGGAAGCAGCCAAAATGTCAATCAACAGATGAATGGACAAAGAATAAGTTGTACATGTACCTAATGGAAGATTAGCTTTTGAAAAAAATGAACAATGCCGTTTTCATGACTACAGGTGAGTTTAGAAATAATCATATTATGTTAAGTCAAAAGTGTATGATATATACATGAATGTATATATTCATGACATATACATTCATATATATGATATCTACATAACTGAACAAGATTCTGTATGCCTACCACAAACAGAATATTTTAAATCAACTTTACTTCAATAAAAAAGAAAAATTAAATTAAAACAAAAAAAAAGAAGTAACAAAACAGAAGATTTTGGGTGTTTGTTCTGCCACAGCCCACACTAATTTACAATCCAGGAGCCCGTCTTCCACAGTGGGTCTGGTTACCCAAGTAACCAGAGAGGGGCATGAAGGAAATCTTACTGCCTGTGCCCATTTCCACAACAGCAACTTTAAAACATGTGCTTATGGGCACTTAATATTCACAAGGACTGCCAGGGTGTAAATGACACCTTCCCTTTAACAAATGTCCTGTGGTAGTTATCGAACAAAAATTCAAAATAGTCAGACTTTCAAAAAGCCAATGTCAACTGTAACTTTTTCTCACAGTGTTTAAAAAAAAACACATGCAAAGATGCTCAACATCTCGAATTATTAGACACAATGCAAATCAAAACCACAACAAGGTATCACCTTGCACAGTCAGAATGGCCATCATCAAAAAGTTTACAAACCATAAATGCTGGAGAGGACATGGAGAAAAGGGAACCCTCCTATGCTGTTGGTGAGCTGTAAGCTGTTAACAGTCACTATAAAGCACAGTATGGAGTTGCCTTTAAAAAGTAAAAATAGAGTTACCATATCATCCAGCAGTCCTACTTCTGGGCGTACATCTGTAGAAAGCCAGAATTCAAAAAGACAAATGCACCCAAACCCAAACATGCACTGCAGCACTATTTACAATAGCCAAGACATGGAGGCAACCAAAATGTCCATCAACAGATGAATGGATAATGAAAAAGTGGTACACGTACACAATCAAATATTACTCAGAAATGAAAAAGCATGATCATCTCTAGGTCCATTCCTGTTGCTGCAAATGACATTATTTTATTCTAAGTGAAGTAAGTCAGATAGAAAAAGACAAATATCATATGATATCACTTATAGTGGAGTCTAAAAAGTGATAGAAATTAACAAATTTATAAAACAGAAACAAACCAACAGACTTCAGATATCCTTCAGGGAGAAAAATTTTTAAATCTGTTACCAATCATTAAATGTCAACCTGAAAAATGTAAGCAATAAATAACATTGTAAAGGTATTAATTCTCCCCAAATTAAACTATACCAGGCATTAGCAAACTAAACCTGGAGATCACACCCAGCCTATCACTTTCTTTTGTAAATTAAATTTAATGAATGACCCACAAGAAAACCCATAATGAGACGTCAGGTCACACTTCTCAATGTGGCTATTATTCCAAAGTCTACAAATATGAAATGTTGTTCATGACATGGAGAAGGGAGCCCTAGTACACTGTTGGTGGGATTGTAAATTGGTACACCCACTATGAAAAGAATATGGAGGTCCTGAGAAAAGCTAAAAGTAGAACTATCATATTAGCCAACAATTCCACTGCTTGGTATATGTCCAAAGAAAATGAAGGCACCAATTTGACAAGATACATGCATCCATGTATCATAGCAATGTTCATAGCAGCATTATTTACAATTGCCAACATATGGAAGCAAACTAAATGTCCATCAACAGATGAGTGGATAAAGAAGATGTGGTATGTATACACAATAGACTATTGCTCAGCCATTAAAAAGGATCAAATTCTGCCACTTGCAACAATGAGGATAGGCCTAGAATATTTATATCTACTTAAATAAGTTAGAGAAAGACAAATATTCTATGTTCTCACTTCTCTGTAGAATCTAAAAATGCAAGAAAGGAATGTATATAACAAAACAGAAATAGACTCACAGAGAACAAATTAGTGGTTACTGGTGAGGCGAGTGAAGCGGGGAGGGAAATACAGTAGTTTGTTTCTCTAAATCCAATACCCCTATGTATGAAATAAACAAACAAGGATATATAGTACAATGCAGGGAAATATAGCCATTATTTTGTAATCACTTTAGTGGAGCATGATCTATAAAAATATTCAATCCATATGTTGTACCCCTGAGACTAATGTAATATTGTAAATTGACTATACTTTAATTTAAATAATCCATAGGGTGGCTGAATGGATTAAAGAAAGTTCAATTATGCTGTGTACAAGAGATTCATGTTAACTTCTAATCCATATATAGCATAAAATTGAATGATTGGAAAAAAAATACTCCATGAAATGATACTTGCCTGACTAGTCTATTATCAGGTAAAAAAGACTTGACGTCAAACCTCTCAAAGGAAAGAAGGTTATCATATAATGATAAATGGATTAATTCATCAAGAAATCATGACAATTATAAATATGTATGTATCCAGCTTTGGAGCCTCTCAACATATAAAGAATATATTAACCCACGTGAAGGGGAAAATGTGCAGAAATAAAATAATGGTAAGAAACATCGATACCCAACTTCCTACACTGTATAGTTCATCCGGACAGAATATCGATCAGGAAACACTGAACTTGAACACACACTTGATATCAAATGAACCTAACATACATCTACAGTATATTCCACTCAACAGCAGCAAATTTTCTATTGTTCTTAAATACACATAGAACATTGCCTAGGGTAGATCCCATGTTAAGCCACAAAACAAGTCTTCAAAAATCCAAGAATACTGAAATCATATCAAGGATCATTTCCAACCACAATGGTATGAAACTGAAATTCAATATTAAAAAGAATAATTGAAAATTCAAGAACACTTAGAAATTGAACAATAAGCTCCTGAATAGCCAATGCATACAGGAATAAATCAAAAGGGAAATTTAAAAGAAATCTTAAAGCAAACAAAATTGGAAACACAAAGTACCTAAATTTATGGAATACAGGAACAAGACTGCAATTCAAAGAGTTATGTTTACAGTAATAAATGCATATATTTTCAAAGAATTCTTGAGAGGGGATCAAGAAGATAGAGTAGGAAGATACTGATCTCCCCTCCTGCCATGGACACACCCAAATTACAACAACTTACACGGAAATTATCTCTGAAGACTAGCAGTGTACGTTTTCCACAACTAAAGATATAAGGAAGGAGAAACCACAAGGCAGGTAGGAGGACTGGAAACACAGTCTAATTGCAACCCACACATGGAGCACAGTGACCCACAGCTGGAAGATATCACAATTGCAGAGGTCCTCCACATGGAGGGAAGGGTCTGAGCTGGCATCAGGCTCCTCAGCCCAGGAAGAAAAGAACACAGCGGGTCTGGCTTTGAAAACCTGCAGGGCTTATTTTCAGGAAAGCTGGAGGCTAAAGAAAACTGAGACTTTGCTCTCCTAGGGCACACACAAATCTCACATGTTCTCAGTCCCTGTGCAGAGCCAATAGTGTGAAAGACACGTGTGTCAAACCCACTTGCTAATCTCGGAGAGCTTCTTGGAAAGGCAAGAGGCAGCTGGGACTCCCGCTAGGGACTGAGACATTGGCAAGCAACATTTTAGAGTCTTCCCTGGAACTGATTAGAATCAGGGGCCTACCCCATTTACCACCATGCCCATAGCACTCCTGTACCCCAAGGCCTCACAACCAGACACACTGGCGGCCTACCCTGTCTGCCTGTGCACCTGGAGCACCACACAGCCACCCATAACAGAGGGCTGCCTTGGCTATCAGCACACCCACGGCAATCACATACAGGGGCTCACAGCCATTTAGGCCAGGGTCCAACAACGCCTACCAGCTTGTCTACAGCACTTGGCCCTGCCATAAGAGAAAGGTGTGTGCAGCCCACACAGGGGACACCCCTGGAGCATGTGGCTCTGCTGGCCAGAGGACAATGTCCTGCTGGGCCCTATCAGTCATCTCCTATATAAAGCCACTTCTCTGAGACCCGGGAATGTAACAACCTGAACCTAATGAATAGAAATGCATAGATAATTAGGAAACATAAGGAAATAGAGGACTATGTTACAAATGAAGTAACAAGACATGACATCAGAAAAAGAACTGAATAAAACAGGGATAAGCATTCTACCCTGTGTTCACAGTAATGATTATAAAGTGTTCACAGTAATGATTATAAAGATGCTCACCCAAGTCAGGAGAAGAATAGATGGACATAGTGAGAATTTCAACAGAGTAATAACATGTCAAAAAGAACAAAACAGTGAACAATACAATAAAAGAGCTTAAAACACACACACACACACACACACACACACACACACACACACGAGAGAAGCCACATTATATTATATGATCAGTGAAATGGAAAACAGAGTAGTGAAAATCATCCAAACTGAATAGCACAAAGAAAAAACAATTAAGACTATAGGTAAAGGGACCTCTGAGACAACATGAAGAATATTAACATGAGCATTACAGGGGTCCCAGAACGAGGAGAAAAGCGAAACGGGCACAGAACTTATTAGAGGATATAGTAACTGATAACTTTCCTAACCTGGGGAAGGAAACACACATCCAGGTCCAGGAAACACAGAGTCCCAAACAAGATGAAGACAAACAGGTCCACACCAAGACATATTGTAAAGCGCCAAAAATTTAAAAATTTAAGAGGGATCATAGAAGCAGTGAAATAAAAGGGTCTAGTTATGTTCAAGGTATTCCCATAAGACTGTCAGATGACTTCTCAGCAGAATTTGCAGACTAGGAAGGAATGATAGGATATATTCAATGGGCTAAAAAGAAAAAGTCTACAACAGGAATATCCTACCAGCAAGATTATGATTCAGAATTGAAGTAGAGGGCTTCCCTGATGGCACAGTCGTTGAGAATCTGCCTGCCAATGCAGGGGACACGGGTTCGAGCCCTGATTCAGGAAGATCCCACATGCCACAGAGCAACTAAGCCTGTGTGCCACAACTACTGACCCTGTGCCCTAGAGCCCATGAGCCACAACTACGGAGCCCGCAAGCCACAACTACTGAAACCTGAGCCCCTAGAGCCCACGTTCCACAACAAGGAGAGACACTGCAATGAGAAGCCCGAGCACAACAATGAAGAGTAGCCTCCACTTGCCACAACTAGAGAAAAGCGCACACACTGCAATGAAGACCCAACATAGCCATAAATAAATAAATAAATAAATTTATGGGGGAAAAAAAAGAATTGAAGGAGAGATCAAGAGTTTACCAGACTAGCAAAAGCTAAAAGAATTCATCACTAATAAACCAGCCTTATACGCAATGTTGAAGGAATTTACTTAAGCTTAAAAGAAGTCTCACTAATTATTGATAGTAACAAGAAAACAAAAGTAAAAATCTTATTGCAAAAAGTATACATGGGGGGACCTTGAAGATGGCGGAAGAGTAAGAGGCGGAGATCACCTTCCTCCCCACAGATACACCAGAAATACATCTACACGTGGAACAACTCCTACAGAACACCTACTGAAGGCTGGCAGAAGACCTCAGACCTCCCAAAAGGCAAGAAACTCCCCACGTACCTGGGTAGGGCAAAAGAAAAAAAAAGAAAAAACAGAGACAAAAGAATAGGGACGGCACCTGCACCAGTGGGAGGGAGCCGTGAAGGAGGAAAAGTTTCCACACATTAGGAAGCCCCTTCGTGGGCGGAGACTGCGGGTGGCGGAGGGGGGAGCTTCGAAGCCGCGGAGGAGTGCACAGCAACGGGTGCGGAGGGCAAAGCGGGGAGATTCCCGCACAGAGGATCGGTGCCGACCGGCACTCACCAGCCCGAGAGGCTTGTCTGCTCACCCGCCGGGGCGGGCGGGGCTGCAAGCTGAGGCTCTGAGGCTCGGATTTCGGTTTCGGACAGAGCGCAGGGAGAGGACTGGGGTTGGCGGCTTGAACATAGCCTGAAGGGGTTAGTGCACCACGGCTAGCCAGGAGGGAGTCCAGGGAAAAGTCTGCACCTGCCGAAGAGGCAAGAGACTTTTTCTTCCCTCTTTGTTTCCTGGTGCGTGAGGAGAGGTGTTTAAGAACGCTGCTTAAAGGAACTCCAGAGATGGGCGTGAGCCGCGGCTAAAAGCGCGGACCCTAGAGACGGGCGCAAGCCGCGGCTAAAAGCGCGGACCCCAGAGACGGGCGGGAGACGCTAAGGCTGCTGCTGCCGCCACCAAGGGGCCTGTGTGCGAGCACAGGTCACTCTCCACACCCCTCTTCCACGGAGCCTGTGCAGCCCGCCACTGCCAGGGTCCCGGGATCCAGGGACAACTTCCCCGGGAGAACGCACCGCGGGCCTCAGGCTGGTGCAAAGTCACGCTGGTCTTTTCCGCCGCAGGCCCGCCCCGCATTCCGTGCCCCTCCCTCCCCGCCGGCCTGAGTGCGCCAGAGCCCCCGAATCAGAGGTTCCTTTAACCCCGTCCTGTCTGAACAAAAAACAGACGCCCTCCAGCGACCTACACACAGAGGCAGGGCCAAATCCAAAGCTGAGCCCCTGTGAGCTATGAGAACAGAGAAAGGGAAATCTCTCCCAGCAGCCTCAGAAGCAGCGGATTAAAGCTCCACAATCAACTTGATGTACCCTGCATCTGTGGAATACCTGAATAGACAACCAATCATCCCAAATTAAGGAAGTGGACTTTAGGAGCAAGATCTATGATTTTTTTCCCTTTTCCTCTTTTTGTGAATGTGTATGTGTATGCTTCTGTGTGAGGTCTTGTCTGCATAGTCTTGCTTCCACCATTAGTCCTAGGGTTTTATCCGTCCATGTTTTTTTTTTAATTTTTTTCTTAATAATTAATTTTAATTACGTTATTATACTTTACCTTCGTTCTTTCTTTCTTTCTTTGCTTCCTTCCTTCCCTCCTTAAGACAACGAATCATCCCAAATTGAGGAGGTGGTCTCTGACAGCAAGATTTACGATTTTTCCCCCTTTACCTCTTTTAGTGAGGGTGTATGTGTATGCTTCTGTGTAAGATTTTGTCTGTATAGCTTTGCTTCCAACATTTGTCCTAAGGTTCTATCCGTCCCTTTTTTTTTTCTAAATAAGAAATTTTTAATTCAATAACTTTATTTTATTTTTACTGTATCTTCTTTCTTTCTTTTTTCCTTCTTTCCCTCCTTCCTTCCTTCCTCCCTCCCTCCCTCCTTTCTTTCCTTTTTGCCTTCTTTCCTTCTTTGCTTCTTTCTTTCTTTCTTTCTTTCTTCCTTCCTTCCTTCCCTCCTTTCCTTCTTTCTTTCCTCATACTTCTACTAATTCCCTCTACTTTTTCTCCCTTTTATTCTGAGCTGTGTGGATGAAAGGCTCTTGGTGCTCCAGCCAGGAGTCAGGGCTCTGTCTCTGAGGTAGGAGAGCCAACTTCAGGACATTGGTCAACAAGAGACCTCCCAGCTCCACATAATATCAAACGGCAAAAATCTCCCAGAGACCTCCATCTTAACACCAGCACCCAGCTTCACTCAACGACCAGCAAGCCACAGTGCTGGACAACCTATGCCAAACAACTAGCAAAACAGGAACACAACCCCACCCATTAGCAGAGAGGCTGCCTAAAATCATAATAAGGCCACAGACACCCCAAAACACACGACCAGACGTGAACCTGCCCACTAGAGAGACAAGATCCAGCCTCATCCACCACAACACAGGCACTAGTCCCCTCCACCAGGAAGCCTACACAACCCACTGAACCAACCTTAACCACTGGAGACAGACATCAAAAACAGCGGGAACTACGAACGTGCAGTCTGCAAAAAAGAGACCCCAAACACAGTAAGATAAGCAAAATGAGAAGACAGAAAAACACACAGCAGATAATGGAGCAAAATAAAAATGCACCAGACCTAACAAATGAAGAGGAAATAGCCAGTCTACCTGAAAAAGAATTCAGAATAATGATAGAAAGGATGATCCGAAATCTTGGAAATAGAATGGACAAAATGCAAGAAACAGTTAACAAGGACCTAGAAGAAATAAAGATGAAACAAGCAACGATGAACAACACAATAAATGAAATTAAAAGTACTCTAGATGGGATCAATAGCAGAATAACTGAGGCAGAAGAACGGATAACTGACCTGGAAGATAAAATAGTGGAAATAACTACTGCAGAGCAGAATAAAGAAAAAAGAATGAAAAGAACTGAGGACAGTCTCAGAGACCTTTGGGACAACACTAAACGCACCAACATTCGAATTATAGGGGTTCCAGAAGAAGAAGAGAAAAAGAAAGGGACTGAGAAAATATTTGAAGAGATTATAGTTGAAAACTTCCCTAATATGGGAAAGGAAATAGTTAATCAAGTCCAGGAAGCACAGAGAGTCCCATATAGGATAAATACAAGGAGATATACACCAAGACACATATTAATCAAACTGTCAAAAATTAAATACAAAGAAAGCATATTAAAAGCATCAAGGGAAAAACAACAAATAACACATAAGGGAATCCCCATAAGGTTAACAGCTAATCTCTCAGCAGAAACCCTACAAGCCAGAAGGGAGTGGCAGGACATACTGAAAGTGATGAAGGAGAAAAACCTGCAGACAAGACTACTCTACCCAGCAAGGATCTCATTCAGATTTCATGGAGAAATTAAAACCTTTACAGACAAGCAAAAGCTGAGAGAGTTCAGCACCACCAAACCAGCTTTACAACAAATGCTAAAGGATCTTCTCTAGGCAAGAAACACAAGAGAAGGAAAAGACCTATAATAAAGAAACCAAAACAATTTAGAAAATGGGAATAGGAACATACATATCGATAATTACCTTAAATGTAAATGGACTAAATGCTCCCACCAAAAGACACAGATTGGCTAAATAGATACAAAAACAAGACCCTTATATATGCTGTCTACAAGAGACCCACTTCAGACCTAGAGACACATACAGACTGAAAGTAAGGGGATGGAAAAAGATATTCCATGCAAATGGAAACCAAAAGAAATCTGGAGTAGCAATTCTCATATCAGACAAAATAGACTTTAAAATAAGGACTATTAAAAGAGACAAAGGGTAGATAGCTAGTGGGAAGCAGCCGCATGGCACAGGGATATTGGCTCGGTGCTTTGTGACAGCCTGGAGGGGTGGGATGGGGAGGGTGGGAGGGAGGGAGACGCAACAGGGAAGACATATGGGAACATATGTTTATGTATGACTGATTCACTTTGTTATAAAGCAGAAACTAACACACCATTGTAAAGCAATTATACCCCAATAAAGATGTTAAAAAAAAAAAAAAAAGAGACAAAGAAGGACACTACATAATGATCAAGGGATCGATCCAAGAAGAAGATCTAACAATTGTAAATATTTATGCACCCAAAATAGGAACACCTCAATACATAAGGCAAATACTAACAGCCATAAAATGGGAAATCGACAGTAACACATTCATAGTAGGGGACTTAAACACCCCACTTTCACCCATGGACAGATCATCCAAGATGAAAATAAATAAGGAAACACAAGCTTTAAATGGTACATTAAACAAGATGGACTTAATTGATATTTATAGGACACTCCATCCAAAAACAACAGAATACACATTTTTCTCAAGTGCTCATGGAACATTCTCCAGGATAGATCATATCTTGGGTCACAAATCAAGCCTTGGTAAATTTAAGAAAATTGAAATTGTATCAAGTATCTTTTCCGACCACAACACCATGAGACTAGATATCAATTACAGGAAAAGATCTGTAAAAAATACAAACACATGGAGGCTAAACAATACACTACTTAATAATGAAGTGATCACTGAAGAAATCAAAGAGGAAATCAAAAAATACCTAGAAACAAATGACAATGGAGACAAAACGACCCAAAACCTATGGAATGCAGCAAAAGCAGTTCTAAGGGGGAAGTTTATAGCAATACAAGCCCACCTTAAGAAGCAGGAAACATCTCGAATAAACAACCTAACCTTGCACCTCAAGCAATTAGAGAAAGAAGAACAAAAAACCCCAAAAGCTAGCAGAAGGAAAGAAATCATAAAAATCAGATCAGAAATAAATGAAAAAGAAATGAAGGAAACAATAGCAAAGATCAATAAAACTAAAAGCTGGTTCTTTGAGAACATAAACAAAATAGATAAACCACTAGCCAGACTCATCAAGAAAAAAAGGGAGAAGACTCAAATCAATAGAATTAGAAATGAAAAAGGAGAGGTAACAACTGACACTGCAGAAATAAAAGAGATCATGAGAGATTACTACAAGCAACTCTATGCCAATAAAATGGACAATCTGGAAGAAATGGACAAATTCTTAGAAATGCACAACCTGCCAAGACTGAATCAGGAAGAAATAGAAAATATGAACAGACCAATCACAAGCACTGAAATTGAAACTGTGATTAAAAATCTTCCAACAAAGAAAAGCCCAGGACCAGATGGCTTCACAGGCGAATTCTATCAAACATTTAGAGAAGAGCTAACACCTATCCTTCTCAAACTCTTCCAAAATATAGCAGAGGGAGGAACACTCCCAAATTACTTCTACGAGGCCACAATCACCTTGATACCAAAACCAGACAAGGATGTCACAAAGAAAGAAAACTACAGGCCAATATCACTGATGAACATAGATGCAAAAATCCTCAACAAAATACTAGCAAACAGAATCCAACAGCACATTAAAAGGATCATACACCATGATCAAGCAGGGTTTATTCCAGGAATGCAAGGATTCTTCAATAAACGCAAATCTATCAATATGATAAACCATATTAACAAATTGAAGGAGAAAAACCATATGATCATCTCAATAGATGCAGAGAAAGCTTTTGACAAAATTCAACACCCATTTATGATAAAAACCCTGCAGAAAGTAGGCATAAAGGGAACTTTCCTCAACATAATAAGGGCCATATATGACAAGCCCACAGCAAAAATCATCCTCAATGGTGAAAAACTGAAAGCATTTCCACTAAGATCAGGAACAAGACAAGGTTGCCCACTCTCACCACTCTTATTCAACATAGTTTTGGAAGTTTTAGCCACAGCAATCAGAGAAGAAAAGGAAATAAAAGGAATCCAAATCGGAAAAGAAGAAGTAAAGCTGTCACTGTTTGCAGATGACATGATCCTATACATAGAGAATCCTAAAGATGCTACCAGAAAACTACTAGAGCTAATCAATGAGTTTGGTAAAGTGGCAGGATACAAAATTAATGCACAGAAATCTCTGGCATTCCTATATACTAATGATGAAAAATCTGAAAGTGAAATCAAGAAAACACTCCCATTTACCATTGCAACAAAAAGAATAAAATATCTAGGAATAAACCTACCTAAGCAGACAAAAGACCTGTATGCAGAAAACTATAAGACACTGATGAAAGAAATTAAAGATGATACAAATAGATGGAGAGATATACCATGTTCTTGGATTGGAAGAATCAACATTGTGAAAATGACTCTACTACCCAAAGCAATCTACAGCTTCAATGTAATCCCTATCAAACTACCACTGGCATTTTCACATAACTAGAACAAAAAATTTCACAATTTGTATGGAAACACAAAAGACCCCGAATAGCCAAAGCAATCTTGAGAACAAAAAAAGGAACTGGAGGAATCAGGCTCCCTGACTTCAGACTATACTACAAAGCTACAGTAATCAAGACAGTATGGTACTGGCACAAAAACAGAAATATAGATCAATGGAACAGGATAGAAAGTCCAGAGATAACCCACGCACATATGGACACCTTATCTTTGATAAAGGTGGCAGGAATGTACAGTGGAGAAAGGACAGCCTCTTCAATAACTGGTGCTGGGAAAACTGGACAGGTACATGTAAAAGTATGAGATTAGATCACTCCCTAACACCATACACAAAAATAAGCTCAAAATGGATTAAAGACCTAAATGTAAGGCCAGAAACTATCAAACTCTTAGAGGAAAACATAGGCAGGACACTCTATGACATAAATCACAGCAAGATCCTTTCTGACCCACCTCCTAGAGAAATGGAAAGAAAAACAAAAATAAACAAATGGGACCTAATTAAACTTCAAAGCTTTTGCACAGCAAAGGAAACCATAAACAAGACCAAAAGACAACCCTCAGAATGGGAGAAAATATTTGCAAATGAAGCAACTGACAAAGGATTAATCTCCAAAATTTACAAGCAGCTCATGCAGCTCAATAACAAAAAAACAAACAACCCAATCCAAAAATGGGCAGAAGACCTAAATAGACATTTCTCCAAAGAAGATATACAGACTGCCAACAAACACATGAAAGAATGCTCAACATCATTAATCATTAGAGAAATGCAAATCAAAACTACAATGAGATATCATCTCACACCAGTCAGAATGGCCATCATCAAAAAATCTAGAAACAATAAATGCTGGAGACGGTGTGGAGAAAAAGAAACACTCTTGCACTGCTGGTGGGAATGTGAATTGGTTCAGCCACTGTGGAGAACAGTATGCAGGTTCCTTAAAAAACTACAAATAGAACTACCATATGACCCAGCAATCCCACTACTGGGCATATACCCTGAGAAAACCAAAATTCAAAAAGAGTCATGTACCAAAATGTTCATTGCAGCTCTATTTACAATAGCCCAGAGATGGAAACAACCTAAGTGCCCATCATCGGATGAATGGATAAAGAAGATGTGGCACATATATACAATGGAATATTACTCAGCCATAAAAAGAAACGAAATTGAGCTATTTGTAATGAGGTGGATAGACCTAGAGTCTGTCATACAGAGTGAAGTAAGTCAGAAAGAAAAAGACAAATACCGTATGCTAACACATATATATGGAATTTAAGAAAAATAAAATGTCATGAAGAACCTAGGGGTAAGGCAGGAATAAAGACACAGACCTACTAGAGAACGGACTTGAGGTTATGGGGAGGGGGAAGGGTGAGCTGTGACAGGGCGAGAGAGAGTCATGGACATATACACATTAACAAACGTAGTAAGGTAGATAGCTAGTGGGAAGCAGCCGCATGGCACAGGGATATTGGCTCGGTGCTTTGTGACAGCCTGGAGGGGTGGGATAGGGAGGGTGGGAATGAGGGAGAGGCAAGAGGGAAGAGATATGGGAACATATGTATATGTATAACTGATTCACTTTGTTATAAAGCAGAAACTAACACACCATTGTAAAGCAATTATACCCCAATAAAGATGTTTAAAAAAAAAAGTATACATAGAGTAAGGGTAGTAGATCAAACATTTATTAAGCTTCTGTAAAGAATAAAAGACAACAGTAGTATGTTTTTTTAAAAAGAGAGGACCCAAATAAATCAGAAATGAAAGTGATGATGTTACAACAGACACCACAGAAATACAAAGTATCCTAAGATACACACAGGGTAACTCAGGACTCAGACTGGACAGAGCTCACTCTCCATTCCCCTGTACATGAGTTACTGAGGAGGGGGTCCCTGAGGGGAGGCACAAGATAGAAGATGTTAGGCATCAACATGACTGTATTTATGTTAAACGTGCTTGAACTACATTCACATGAGATGGTTTTTTCCTGAATGTACATCAGCACCTTTGGTCTGAACTGCAGATCTTTGGCTTCACCACCTCCACTGACAGCATTAGCTTCACCTGCTGTGGACCATCTCCTATAGGATTTCCACAACCACAAAGCATTGAAGCTTCACAGGACCCAGAGTCTGTGAGACTCCACTCAGAGTCCCAGAGTCTCAACTCCACTCAGAGACGTAGAGTCACAATAGAGACTCCACTCGTGGAGGGCACACAACAGTAGTGTGCACATCAGGACCCAAGGGAGGGAGCAGTGACCCCATAGGAGACTGAGCAGGCCTACCTGCTAGTTATAGAGGGTCTCCTGCAGAGGTGGGGGGTGGCTGTGGCTCACTGTGGGGACAAGGACACTGACAGCAGAAGTTCTGAGAAGTCCTCCTTGGCATGAGCCCTCCCAGAGTCTGCCATTAGCCCCACCAAAGAGCCAGGTAGGATCCAGTGCTCGGTTGCCTCAGGCCAAACAACCAACAGAGAGGATACTCAGCCCCATGCATCAGCAGACAAGCAGATTAAAGTTTTATTGAGCTCTGCCCACCAGAGAAACACCCAGCTCTACCCACCACCAGTCCCTCACATCAGGAAGGTTGCACAAGCCTCTAAGATAGACTCATCCACCAGAGGGCAGACAGCAGAAGAACTACAATTCTGCAGCCTGTGGAAGGAAAACCACATTCACAGGAAGATAGACAAAATTAAAAGGCAGAGGACTTTGTACCAGATGAAGGAACAAGATAAAACCCCAGAAAAACAACTAAATGAGGTGGAGATAGGCAACCTTACAGAAAAAGAATTCAGAATAATGATAGTGAAGATGATCCAAGACCTTGGAAAAAGAACGGAGGTAAAGATCAAGAAGACGCAAGAAATGCTTAACAAAGACCTAGAAGAATTAAAGAACAAACAAACAGAGATGAACAATAAAATAACTGAAATGAAAAATACACTAGAGGGCTTCCCTGGTGGCGCAGTGGTTGAGAGTCTGCCTGCCACTGCAGGGACACCGGTTCGTGCCCCGGTTCGGGAAGATCCCACATGTCGCAGAGTGGCTGGGCCCCTGAGCCATGGCTGCTGAGCCTGCGTGTCCTGAGCCTGTGCTCTGCAATAGGAGAGGCCACAACAGTGAGAGCCCGGTGTACTGCAAACAAACAAACAAAAATACACTAGAAGGAATCAATAGCAGAATAGCTGAGGCAGAAGAACAGATAAGTGATCTGGAAGACAGAAAGGTGGAATTCACTGCTGTGGAACAGAATAAAGAAAAAAGAATGAAAAGAAATGAAGACAGCCTAAGAGCTCTGGGATAACATTAAAGGAAATAACAATCGCATTATAGGGGTTCCAGAAGGAGAAGAGAGAGAGAAAGGACCCGAGAAAATATCTGAAGAGATTATAATCAAAAACTTCCCAAGCATGGAAAAGGAAAGAGCCACCCAAGTCCAGGAAGTGCAGAGTCCCAGGAAGGATAAACCCAAGGAGAAAAATGCCGAGACACAGGGCAATCAAATTAACAAAAATTAAAGACAAAGAAAAATTATTGAAAGCAACAAGGGAAAAGTGGCAAATAACATACAAGGGAACTCCCATAAAGTTAACAGCTGATTTCTCAGCAGAAACTCTAAAAACCAGAAGGTAGTGGCATGATAAATTTAAAGTGATGAAAGGGAAGAACCTACAACCAAGAGAACTCTACCCAGCAAGGATCTCATTCAGATTTGATGGAGAAATCAAAAGCTTACAGACAAGCAAAAGCTAAGAGAACTCAGCACCACCAAACCAGCTCTACAACAAATGCTAAAGGAACCTCTCTAAGTGGGAAACACAAAAGAAGAAAAGGATATACAAAAACAAACCCATAACAATTAAGAAAATAGTAATAGGAACATACATATTGATATTTACCTTAAATATGAATGGATTAAATGCTCCAACCAAAAGACACAGGCTTGCTGAATGGATACAAAAACAAGATCCATATATATGCTGTCTATAAGAGACCCATTTCAGACCTAGGGGCACATACACACTGAAAGTGAGGGGATGGAAAAGGATATTCCATGCAAATGAAAATCCAAAGAAAGCTGGAGTAGCAATACTCATATCAGATAAAATAGACTTTAAAATAAAGAATGTTACAAGAAACAAGAAAGAACACTACATAATGATCAAGGGATCAATCCAAGAAGAAGATACAATTATAAATATATATGTACCCAACACAGGAGCACATCAATACATAAGGCAACTGCTAACAGCTGTAAAAGAGGAAATCGACAGTGACACAATAATAGCAGGGGACTTGAACACTTTGGATATCAATCACAATGGATATCATTCAGTCAGAAAATTAATAAGGAAACACAAGCTTTAAATGACACAATAGACTAGATAGATTTAATTGATATTTATAGGACATTCCATCCAAAAACAGCAGATTACACGTTCTTCTCAACTGCACACAGAACATTCTCCAGGATAGATCACATCTTGGGTCACAAATAAAGCCTCAGTAAATTTAAGAAAACTGAAATCATATCAAGCGGCTGTTCCAACAACAAGGCTATGAGATTAGAAATCAATTACAGGGGAAAAAAGCGTAAAAAACACAAATACATGGAGGCTAAACAATACGTTACTAAATAACCAAGAGATCACTGAAGAAATAAAAGAGGAAATCAAAAACTACCTAAAGACAAATGACAACAAAAATATGATGATCCAAAACCTATGGGATGCAGCAAAAGCAGTTCTAAGAGAGAAGTTTTTAGCAATACAAGTCTACCTCAAGAAACAAGAAAAATCTCAAATAAACAATCCAAACTTACACCTACAGGAACTAGAGAAAGAAGAACAAAACCCAAAGTTAGTAGAAGGAAAGAAATAATAAAGATCAGAGAAGAAATAAATGAAATAGAAACAAAGAAAACAATAGCAAAGATCAATAAAAATAAAAGCTGGTTCTTTGAGAAGATAAACAAAAATGATAAACCTTTAGCGAGACACAAGAAAAAGAGGGAGAGGGCTTCCCTGGTGGGGCAGTGGTTGAGAGTCCGCCTGCCGA
>NW_020837945.1:108846150-108865564 GCF_003676395.1 Aethalodelphis obliquidens
GTGGACAAATTCTTAGAAAGGCATAAACTTCCAAGACTGAACCAGGAAGAAACAGAAAATATGGACAGACCAATCACAAGTAATGAAAATGAAACTGTGATTAAAAATCTTCCAACAAACAAAAGTCCAGAACCAGATGGCATCAGAGGTGAATTCTATCAAATATTTAGACAAGAGCTAACACTCAAACTCTTCAGAAATTTGTAAGAAAAGGAACACTCCCAAACTCATTCTGAGGCCACCGTCACCCTGATACCAAAACCAGACAAAGATACTATAGAAAAAGAAAATTAAAGACCAATATCACTGATTAATAGAGATGTAAAAATCCTCAAGAAATTCTAGTAAACAGAATTGAACAACACATTAAAAGGATCATACACCATGATCAGGTGGGGTTTATCCCAGGGATGCAAGGCTTCTTCAATATACACAAATCAATCAATCTGATACACCATATTAACAAATTGTAGAATAAAAATATGATCATCCCTATAGATACAGGAAAAGCTTTTGACAAAATTCAACACCCACTTATGATAAAAAGTCTCCAAAATGTGGGCATAGAGGGAATGTACTTCAACATAATAAAGGCCATATATGACAAACTCACAGCAAACATCATTCTCAATGGTGAAAAACTAAAAGCATTTCCTCTAAGATCAGGAACAAGATAAGGATGTCCACTCTCACCACTATTATTCAACATAGTTTTGGAAGTCCTAGACACAGCAATCAGAGAAGAAAAAGAAATAAAAGGAGTATAAATTGGAAAAGAACAAGTAAAATTGTCACTGTTTGCAAATGACACGATAGTATACATAGTGAATCCTAAAGATGTCACCAGAAAAATACTAGAGCTAATCAATGAATTTGGTAAAGTTGCAGGATACAAAATTAATGCCCAGAAATCTCTTGCATTCCTCTACACTAACAATGAAAGGTCGGAAAGAGAAATTAAGGAAATAATCCTATTCACCATTACAACGAAAAGAATAAAATATGTAGGAATGAACCTACCTAAGGAGGTAAAAGACCTGTACTCAGAAAACGATAAGACACTGCTGAAAGAAATCAAAGATGATATAAACAGATGGAGGTATAAACCATGTTCTTGGATTAGAAGAATCAATATTGTGAAAATGACTATACTACTCAAAGCAGTCTACAGATTCAATGCAATCCCTATCAAATTACCAGTGGCATTTTCTATAGAACTAGGAAAAAAGAATTTTAAAATTTGTATAGAGACACAAAAGACCCCGAATAGCAAAAGCAGTCCTGAGGGAAATTAAATGAGCTGGAGGAATCAGACTTCCTGACTTCAGACTATACTACAAAGCTACAGTAATCATGATTATACGGTACTGGTAAAAAAACAGAATTATAGATAAATGGAACAGAATAGTACGCCAGAGAGAAACCTACGTACCTATGGCTAACTCATCTATGACAAAGGAGGCAAGGATATACAATGGAAAAAAGACAGTCTCTTCAGTAAGTGGTGCTGGGGAAACTGGACAGCTACACGTAAAAGAATGAAATTAGAACACTCCATAACACCATACACAAAAATAAACTCAAACTCAATTAGAGATCTAAATGTAAGACCAGACACTATAAAACTCTTAGAGGAAACCATAGGCAGAACACCCTATGACATAAATCACAGTAAGATCCTTTTTGACCCACCTCCTAGAGAAATGGAAATAAAAACAAAAATAAACAAATGGGACCTAATGAAACTTAAAAGCTTTTGCACAGAAAAGGAAAACATAAACAAGATGAAAAGCCAACCCTCAGAATGGGAGAAAATATTTTCAAATGAAGCAAATGACAAAGGATCAATCTCCAAAATTTATAAGCAGCTCATGCAGCTCAATAATAAAACAAACAACCCAATCCAAAAATGGGCAGAAGACCTAAATAGAAATTTCTCCAAAGAAGACATACAGATTGCCAACAAACACATGAAAGTATGCTGAACATCACTAATCATTAGAGAAATGCAAATCAAAACTACAGTGAGGTATCACCTCACAGCAGTCAGAATGGCAACCATCAAAAAATCTACAAACAATAAATGCTGGAGAGGCATTTGTTGGAGAAAAGGGAACACTCTTGCACTGTTGGTGGGAATATAAATTGATATAGCCACTCGGGAGGACAGTATGGAGGTTCCTTAAAAAACTAAAAATAATAATACCATACAACTCAGCAATCCAACTACTGGGTATTTACCCTGAGAAAACCATAATTCAAAAATAGTTATGTACAACAATGTTTATTGCAGCTCTATTTACAATAGGTAGGACATGGAAGCGACCTAAGTGTCCATCGACAGACGAATCAATAAAGAAGATGTGGCACATATATACAATGGAATATTACTCAGCCATAAAAGGAAACAAAACTGAGTTATTTGTAGTGAGGTGGATGGACTTAGAGTCTGTCCCACACAGTGAAGTAAGTCAGTAAGAGAAAAACAAATACTGTATGCTAACACAGATATATGGAATCTAAAGAAAAAAGAAAGTTTATGAAGAACCTAGGGGCAGGACAGGATTAAGGACACAGATATAGAGAAAGGACTTGTGGACACGGGGAAGGGGAAGGATAAGCTGGAACGAAGTGAGAGAGTGGCATGGACATATATACATTACCAAATGTAACATCAATAGCTACTGGGAAGCAGCCACATAGCACAGGGAGATCAGCTCGGTGCTTTGTGACCACCTAAAGGGGTGGGATACGGAAGGTGGGAGGGAGATGCAAGAGGGAGGGGATATGGTGATATATGTATATGTATAGCTGATTCACTTTGTGATACAGCAGAAGCTAACACTCCGTTGTAAAGCAATTACACTCCAATAAAGGTGTAAAAGGGGAAAAAAAAAAAAAGAAAGCCCAGAGATAAACCTACACACCTATGGTCAACTAATCTATGACAAAGGAGGCAAGACTATACAATGGAGAAAAGACAGTATCTTCAATCAGTGGTGCTGGGAAAAATGGACAGCTACATGTAAAAGAATGAAATTAGAACACTCCCTAACACCATACACAAAAATAAATTCAAAATGGATTAGAGACGTTAATGTAAGACGGGATAGTGTAAAACTCTTAGAGAAAAACATAAGAAGAATACTCTGACATAAATCACAGCAAGATCTTTTTTGATCCACCTCCTAGAGTAATGCAATGAAAAAGAAAAATAAACAAATGGGACCTAATGAAATGCAAAGCAAAGGAAACTACAAACAAGATAAAAAGACAACCCTCAGAATGGGAGAAAATATTTGCAAATGAATCAATGGACAAAGGATTTATCTCCAATATATATAAACAGCTCATGCAGCTCAATATTAAAAAAAACAAAAACCCAATACAAAAATGGGCAGAAGATCTAAATAGACATTTCTTCCAGGAAGACATAGAGTTGGGCAAGAAGCACATGAAAAGCTGCTCAACATCACTAATTATTAGAGAATTGCAAATCAAAACTACAATGAGGTGTCACCTCACACCTGTTAGAATGGGCATCATCAGAAAATCTACAAACAACAAATGCTGGAGAGAGTGTGGAGAAAAGGAACCCTCTTCCACTATTGGTCGGAATGTAAATTGATACAGTCACTATGGAGATCAGTATGGAGGTTCCTTAAAAAACTAAAAATAGAATTACCATATGATCCAGCAATCCCACTACTGGGCATATACCCAGAGAAAACCATAAATCAAAAAGACACATTCACCACAATATTCATTGCAGCACTATTTACAATAGCCAGGTAATGGAAGCAACCTAAATGCCCACAGAAAGACGAATGGATAAAGATGTGGTACACATATAAAATGGAATATTACTCAGCCATAAAAAGGAATGAAATTGGGTCATTTGTAGAGACGTTGATGGATCCAGAGACAGTCATGCAGAGTGAAGTAAGTCAGAAAGAGAAAAATATTGTGTATTAATGTATATATGTGGAACCTAGAAAAATGGCACAGATGAACTGGTTTGCAGGGCAGAAATAGAGACACAGACGTAGAGAACAAACATATGAAACACCAAGGGGGGAAAGCCTTGGGGTGGTCATTGTGGGAGAAATTGGGAGATTGGCATTGACATGTATACATGTCAATGTATATATACATGTGTAAAAATAGATAACCAATGTATATATGTATAAAATGGATAACCAATAAGAACCTGCTGTATAAAAAAATAACCAATGTATATATGCATAAAATAGATAATCAATAAGAACCGGCTGTATAAAAAAAAATTAAATTAAATTAAAAAATTTAAAAAATAAATAAAATTTTAAAAAAAACAGAAAAAAAGTTCTTCCCTTCGCATAGATGTATTTATATGAATGAATTATTTCCATGCTTATATCTATAAACACAAAAAAGAGGAATAAAATATACCTTGAACCAAAAAAGAAAAAAAAAAAAAACAGAACCCACCAGTTATACAGAGGAAAACCCTATCAGGGCACTTGTTCCAGTGGTAAACAATTCTGAAGTTGGTCAGAGGTGGGGAATCGTCTCGCATGCAGCCAGCAGCACCCCCCCCCCCGCCCCCCGGCAAGGAGCGTCCTCATTGCAAAGCTGGGGGACCGTGCCGAGGCGTCTCTGAGTAAACGTGAGCTGAGCCCCAGGCTAGCTGCTGCTGAACTTTCCCCACCCGTCCCAGGTAAAACACCTGAATGTGTGCAAGGACTTGAAAGCCTAGAGGAAGGGCCGTGGAGCCACACCAGCGACAGCACGCAGGCCGACTTGGTGCCTGCAGGCCAGCCAGGATGGTCCTGGCCCCGGTCGCACTTCTGGAAGCTTTCCATTTCCCTTCCCCCTCCTGTCCGGGCCCCCAGTGCTTTTTACCTTCCTCAGCTCTGCCCGGGGAGAAATTCCAGCGGCAGGTATGGGTGACACATCCTCTTGTTTAGCAGGTGGCAGCCTGGCAACTCCTGCAGAAGTCCAGCAGAGCCCCACTCACACCGGGCCACCCACAAAGCCGTGGCCCCTCACTCCCTCCCACCAGCCCAGCCCGGAGACTGCTGACGGGATAGAGAATATGGCGTCAGGCACAGCTGCAGGGGCTCTTGCTGCCTGGAGGGGTCTTTATATTGACCTCAACCCAGGCACACCTGGGGAGGGCTGGCCGGCAGGGTCAGGCAGCCCAGGTCAGCCAATCCTCACCCCTCAGGGGCTCACAGTTGCAGGAAATGGACCTTGCTAAACCGGCCGAGTCCAAGGAACTGCTGTGGCGTCCTGAGGGTCAGGATAGAGAAGGGGCTGCAGCCCTGGCTTGTTTTCTAATCATTTTATCTGGCCCATGAGTGGGAGACAATTTCAAGAAGACCCTCTCCTAATGAGAGGAACCCAGGAGTCAGGGAGAGGAGGGGTGGTGGGTGGAGACAGAGGCCTGGTGCCCCGGCTGCAGTGGAAGTCTCTTGAAGACCAGGCGGAGGGAGGCCGCACAGAGTGATGCCCAGGGTCACAGACCTGTTGGAGCTGCTGTTTGTTAGTTCAAGTCCTGATCTGAGGTGCTCTCTGACTGAAAGGTGGGCTGGGGGTGCTCTGCAATGAGGGCTATGTACACGGTTCCTGTGTGCCCAGCCATGCCGGGGTACCTGCCCAGGGAAGCTCCGTATCCTGGGAGGGGCCTGACCAGGAGAACCCCATGGGCTGCTGGGTAGCTGCACAGGTGAGCTCCATATCCTGGGACGGGCCTGACCACGAGAGCCCCGTGGGATGCTGGGGACCTGCCCAGGTGAGCTCCATATCCTGGGAGGGGCGTGACCACAAGACCCCCGTTGGCCGCTGGGGATCCGCCCAGGAGAGCTCCATATCCTGGGGGGGGGCCTGACCACGAGAGCCCCGTGGACTGCTGGGGACCTGGTAAAGGATGTCAGAACAGTCAGTGAAGCCACCAAGGATATACATCCAGTAGTTCCTAATTGTTACACCCTGTTGGTCATTCTACCATCCACCAGGACATGGTATTCTGTATTAGACTTCAATGATGCCTTCTTCTGTATTCCGTTAGTCCCAGAGTCACAAGAAATTTTGGCTTGTGAGTGGCAGGACTCAACATACAACAAAAACAATACTGCTGGGCCGTCCTGCTCCAAGGGTTCAAAGATTCCCACATCTTTGGGGAAACGTTAGCTAAAGACCTAAAAGTTCTACCTCTGGAAAAGGGAACCTTTCTTCAATATGCAGATGACATTCTGATCACCAGCCCTACTAAGGAATCCTCTGAACTATGTAGCCAATAAAGGATAGAAGGTGTCCAAGAAAAAGGCTCAGATATCAGAGACTAAGGTGACCTGCCTGGGCTTCATTCTCACAGAAGGTCAGAGAAGCACATCTCAGGAAAGGGAAGAAGCCATTTGAAGCCTTATCCCTTTCTAAAACTAGAAGACAGCTTACGTGTTCCTGGGGAGGCTGGGGTTTGCTGCACCTGGATCCCTAACTACAGTCTAATAGCTGGGCCTCTATATGAAACACTGAAAGGAAAAGATGATCCTTTTGAATAGAATCCAGAAGCAGCCTTTCAAGAATGCAAAGAGTAGTCAAATCAGACCCTTGCCCTGGAACTCCATAATTTAGCTAAATCCTTTGACCTTTATATTCCCGGTAGAAGGTGAATCGCCATTGGAGAATTAGTTCCAAAACTGGGACCACGTGAAATGGAACAATGCAAGAATGCCCTCCAGGTAGGATAAACTATGGTCACCAAGGGCTTGGCCCACAGCCCCATCCGGACAGGATACTGGGGGTATCTAAACACCTGGAAATCAGCAGCCCACAAAGCCAGCTTCCTCCCAAGGGAAAAGGACCCCACGTGGTGATCCTAACCACCAACCATGCCCTGAAGTTGCAGGGGTGGCTCCGTGGGCACACTGACCTCGAGTGAGGAGGCCCTCCAACTCCAACCTCCAGAGAGACAACCGGGGTAACGGGCCCCCATGACGACTCGTGTGGCCATCACTTGACCTGGAATTTCTCTCAGAAAACAACAAGAGTGTGCCCCGAAAGAGCAGACTACTGCTTGCAGGACTTACTGCACCCAGAGGGAAGTTAATAAGCTTGGTATGGGAACCGTATATCACGCTGTCACCATAGAAAAGCCTACAGACACCGTGATGATGGTGGCCAATAAGACCGGCTGGACTCCTGTTTACTTCAAAAGGCTGTTGACTCAGTGGCCGTCATGGTCCTGGATCACCACTGGCCCTGGACTATCTGGGAGTTGAGCAGGCAGGGCTCTGACACCTGGTGCTGTTTGTACGTTAATTCAGGGGCCTAATTGAAGAAAGCGCAGACTACTGGTCAGAGCATCTAGGCTGGCAGAAACCGTCAGCCTAAGGTGGCCGAACAAATGTTGGGCAGGGTAAAACCGGCCCCCCACCAGCGTCTCTGCGCATCTCTTTCCTGGACCCTTAAAGGTCATTGGAATCTGTAACACTCCCAATGCTGGTGCTCAGGCGGAGGAGCAGTGAGTCAGGAGACCTGGGGACAATCAACCTCACCTGGAGGCTGCTGGGGAGAAGTTCTGCCCCTCCCCCCCAGGTATGAGGACTCCCAACTCAGCACGAAGCAGTTACAGAAGAGGGGTCTGCACCCTCAGCACCCCAACAATGAGGAACGGGACAAAAGGCAGAGGAGGGGTTTGTCACCGGCAAAGCCCATTAAAAATTCCTGGGAGATAAAAATAGAATCTGGGCAATAAAATAGAGTCTAACCTTTTTTTCCTTTGTGCTTTGTCTAATTTCACGTGCTCCTAGGGTTCCGCATGCAGAGGTCCCACACCGGGCATTTCAGACCCGATTTCCTAGTGCACAATGGCTGGGGTCGACACCTCAGCTCACGGGCCCGGTGCAGACTCCGCGACCCAGAGCCTGAGCTGCAGCCAACCCGGCCTTCGAGAGCTCCGCCCCCTCCCTCCCGCAGACGCTGACGGGATCCCTACACAGCAGCCCAGCCCACAGCCCACGGGGTAGTGCATGCTCTCATCTCTACATTCTCTGATCAAAATATAAAGTTTCCTTTGCTTGTGAACCAAACTCAGTCTCGATCTGTTGGCCCCGATGACACTGGGCAGGGGGACCCTTGTTGGGGCCCACTCTGTAGGATCATAACAGAAATTGAGAACATTGTAACTTCAATGAACAGATGTGTGAGCCAAACTGTAATTAACATAGAGCAGTGTATAAGGCTCGGGTAAAATAAGATGTTTCTAACACTTCCATTGGATATTTCCATCACTTTATTATAAGCAAGTTCAGTGAAAAGGTTTGTCTTATTTGTCAGGTCAATATTAGAGAAACGAAGTGATTTCTTTCCAAGGATGTACATCTAATAATCTTGGTTAAAGCTTCAATCTTGTTTTAAATGCTTTTCCATTGAAAATGATACCTCTCTTTTGCTCCTCCAATTCTGAGAAGTATAAAATCTTATAATTTATTATTACCAAAGGGGAAAGCTGGGAGGAGGGATAAATTAACAGTTTGGGATTAACACATACACACTGCTATGTATAAAATAGATCATCAACAAGGAACTACTGTATAGCACAGGGAACTACACTCAATTTTTTGTAATAACCTATAAGGGGAAATAATCTGAAATAGAATAGATATTTTTATCAACATCATCTATCAACGACAGATAAAATGTAACCTAAGGGAAGCCGATGGTGAGTGCTTCTGACCCTGAAGACTTCAATCATCTAAAGTTCGGACTCTGCCTACTGCCCAAGGCCCTTAATGAACATACGTGTAGCCGTAGCTTAAAAATTCCCCAGTTTGGGGTTCGGGGAGACACGGATTCGGAAAAATCCCTGGTTCTCTCCTCACCTGGACGGGACCCTTCCTACAGCTAAAACATGCCTGTGATACCCAGAAGATGGTACACCGTTTGATCGGGAAGAGTTTGGAAAAGACACGTCATCTCCTCATCTCCAGGTAGTCGGGTTCACCCCGCCAGCGTCTTTCCTAACAATCTCCCCACTTGGGGATGTCAGCACCTTCAACATCCTGTTGCGCACAGTTTGGAATTTGTCCAGAGGATGAAGCGGAAGGATGAGAAACAATGAGAGACAAGTCCTAAGTGTCTGGACAGGCACATGTCACTCTAATTTCCAATCAGGAAGACGTATTGACCAAAGGCTAAGATTACCCCCCGAAACAGAATAGGGCTTGAGGAAATCCCGCTGTTTTGTGGCCAGTTCTCAAAAACACAAGTTGAAAAATGGAACTTAGGGGCACCGAAATTCACGAAACTGCAGAGTTGAAAATATCTATTGTCGAAAAATGTCTTGAGGTAAGTCACCGAAAAGGACTTGTAAGCAAGGGAGAATGGCAGGAAAGGGATTTGAAGAGGTAGAAATGACTCGCCACAAGAAAAGGGGCTGAACATTGCCAACGATGCAGTTGGCCAAAAAGGGCGTATGCGTTTTTTCTGAATATATCCAAGAAAAGGGCATACACCCTTTTCAGTCAACCAAACAGGTGGGCATTGCAAATCAATACTACAAAAGGTATCACTTCGCATCAGTCAGAAGAGCCATCCTCATAAAGTGTAAACACCAGAAATGCAGGACAGGGCGAGGAGAAAAGGGAGCCCTGTGAGGTTGATAGTGGAAATGTAAATTGCCAATGGCCAGTCTGGAGAAGTGTATTGTGTTTACTAAATAATCTTAAAAAATGAGCTACAGAGCATAGGGCACTTGCACTCATGGGCGTATATCTCGGGAAAAACAAAAATCGACAGGACACAGGCACCCCAACATTTACGGCCTCTCTGTTTAAAAGAGCCTCGACTTGGATACAACCTAAATGTCCCTGGAAGGAAAAAATGGATAAAAGAGATGTGGTACTTATGTAGAGTGGAATATTATCTCAGTCAGGAAATCAATGAAATAAAGCCAGTTGCAACAACTCTGGAGGAGTTGCATATGATCATTCTAAGTGACATAAGTCAGAAAAAAAAAGACACATAAGATATCACTTAAAGGTGGAATCAAAAATGGCTACACATGAAATAAATTACAAAACAGAAACATAGTGAAATATGTAGAAAACACACATAAGGCTGCTAAAGGGGAAAGGTGGGGAGGGGTGAGGCATTATCCAGGAGGTTGAAATTAGCAAAGATACCGTGCCAAATACCAAATTGATAATGAAAAAGGCCTACATGGTACCTCAAAGAACTGTGCTCAGCACACTCAGGTCACCGAATAAGAATATATATGACTGGTAAGAATCTGAAAAAGAATTTATTGATGTTTCTGTGTACATCAATCAAGCGGAAGTACAGCAGCAAGAAACAGAGCATTGAAAATCAGCTGTAACCGGGATTCCCTGGTGGCGCAGTGGTTGAGAGTCCGCCTGCCGATGCAGGGGACACAGGGTCGTGCCCCGGTCCTGGAAGATCCCACATGCCGCGGAGCGGCTGAACCCGTGAGCCATGGCAACTGAGCCTGCGCGTCCGGAGCCTGTGCTCCTCAATGGGAGAGGTCGCAAGAGTGAGAGGCCTGCATACTGCAAAAAAAAAAAAAAAAAATCAGCTGTAAGCAATATAATAATAAATTAAAAAAAATAAAAGACAGTGAGAGAGAAAAGATTCTTACAACTTTTGCTCAGGGGCTGTGATGCAACATGACTTGAAGACATCTAGACCCAGAGCAGTATGACACATAAGGCTGGAAACTGTTCGGGCTAAGAGGATTAGTGAGGTTGGGTGAGCAAATGGAGACCCTTTAAAGTAATACTGCCTGGTAACCATTCCATGGGTCTGAAATCTCCAGGTTCAAGGGAATCTTAATACAACTAAAACATGCATGGGAAACCCAGACGACTGTACACAGTGTGAGCAGAAAAGTTTTCTAAAATGCACCTCATTTTTCATCTGCTGGTGCTCCGGTTTGCCATTCCAGCTGCTTTACTAACAATCTCTCCACTTGGAGAAGCAGTACCTTTAAATTCCTGTTTTGTACAGTTTGCAAATTCTCCGGACAATGAACGGGAAGAGAGGGAACTAATGAGAGACTACATCTAGGTGTTTGGACAGGCATATGTCACTCTAATTTCCAATCAGGAAGCAGAATTAACCAGACTCAGCCTGCCTTCTGGAACCAGAATAGGGCATGAAGCAATCCTGCGATTTGGCGGCCAACTCCCAAAAAACCAAGTTGAAAAATGGAGCTCAGGGGCACTGCAATTCACAAACCTGCAGAGTTATAAAGGACAACTATCGTCCAAAACTATATTGAGGTAAGACAACGAAGAGGATTTGAAAGCAAGGCAGAATTGCAGGAAACAGGTTTCAAGATGTAGATTGGACTTGCCTTTAAAGCACATGAAAAGCGGCAGAACTTCGACAATGATGCAGTTGGCCAAAAAGAGCATATGCGTTTTTTTCCTGAATATATTCAGGAAAAAACGCATGTGCTCTTTTTGGCCAACCAAGCAAGCGGACCATGCAAATCCGCATTACAATGAAGTCTCACTTCCCACCGGTCAAAAGGGCATCCAAAAAAAGTGTAAAAACCAGAGGCAGGCCAGGCCATGGAGAACAGGGAGCCTTGTTATGCTGATGGGCGGCAAGTAAGTTGCCAACAGCCACTCTGGAGAAGTGTTTGGTGATTCCTAACACATCTAAAAAACAGAGCTACAGAGCATAGGGCACTTCCACTCATGGGCGTATATCTTGGGAAATCTAAAAATCAACAAGACAAAGCCACACAAAAGTATAGGGCTGCTCTGTTTATAAGAACCTTGATTTCTGTACACCTTAAATATCCCAGGAAAGATAAAAATGGATAAAGTTGTTGTGGTACTTATGTACAACGGAGTATCACTCAGACATGAAATCAACGTCATAAGGCCAGTAGCAATAATGAGTGGATTTAGGTATGATGATTCTAAGTGAAATGAGTCACACAGATAAAGAAACTTATCATAAGATATCACTTATAGAGGGAATGTAAACTTGGCTACACATGAACTGAATTTCAAAACAGAACAGAGTCACACATTTAGAAAACACACTTATGCCTGCTTAAGGGGAAAGGTGAGGTGGGGTGATGCATAAAACCAGAGTTTGAAATTAGCACAGATACCATTCCATAAACCAATTATGTAATAGACAAGACCTACTCCTTGCTCAATGAACTGGACTCAACACCATCTATTCAGGCAGAAGAATATATCTGAGTAGTAAGAATCTTAAAACATATGTATGGCTATCTCTCTGTAAGTGAATCAAGTGTGTGTAGAGTGGCAAAAACACAGCAGTGAAAATCAGGTAAAACCCATTATAAAGATAAATTTCAAAAACAAAACACAAAGAGAGTGAAAGAGAGAGAAATTCTTACAAAATTCGTTCAGGGGCTGTGATGCAACCTGCACTGACAACATCTACACCCACAGCTGGATGAGACATGAGGCCGGACTCTTGGGGCTGAGAGGATTGGTGAGGTTGTGTGTGAGCAACTGCAGATGGTTTAAAGCAATATTGCGTGCTACCCACTCCATACGTCCCAACTCTCCAGCTTTAAGGGAATCTTCCTACAACTAACACATGCATGGGAAACCCAGAGGATGGTACACCGTGTGATCGGGAAACGTTTCTAAAACGCACCTAATTTTTCATCTCCTGGTGCTTGGGTTCGCCATTCCAGACGCTTTACTAACAATCTCCCCACTTGGAGAGTCAGCAACTTTAACCTCCTGTTTCACACAGTTTGCAATTTCTTCTGGGGGATGAACGGGAAGAGGGGGAACCAATGAGAGACTAGCTGTAGGTGTTTGGACGGGCACATGTCACTCTAATTTCCCATCAGGAAGAATTAACCAAAGGCTCATCCTGCCGCCCCGGAACCAGAATAGGGCCTGAAGCAATCATGCGGTTTTGTGGCCAGCTCACAAAAAAGCGAGTTGAAAAATGGAGCTCAGGGGCAATGCAATTCACAAAGTTACAGAGTTATAAAGGACAACTATCGTCCAGAAATATATTGAGCTAAGGCAATGAAGAGGATTTGAAAGCAAGGCAGAATTGCAGGAAACAGATTTCAAGAGGTAGATTGGAGTCACCTTTAAAGTACATGAAAAGCCTCAGAACTTCAACAATGGTGCAGACGACGAAGGGGACATATGCGTTTTTTCCTGAATATATTCAGGAAAAAACGCATACGCCCTTTTTGGTCAACCAAGCAAACGGGCAATGCAAATACGCACTACAAAGAAATCTTACTTCCGACCGGTCAAAAGGGGCATCCGAAAAAAAGTGTTAAAACCAGAGAGGCAGGACAGGCCATGGAGAACAGGAAGCCATGTTACGCTGATGGGTGGGATGTATATTGCCAACAGCCACTCTGGAAAAGGGTATGGTGTTTCCTAAAACATCTAAAAAACAGAGCTACAGAGCATAGGGCACTTCCACTCATGGGCGTATATCTTGGGAAAACTAAAAATCAACAAGACACAGCCACCCCAAAGTTTAGGGTTGCTCTGTTTACAAGAACCTTGATTTCGGTACAACTTAAATATCCCAGGAAAGATAAAAATGGATAAAAAAGTGGTGGTACTTATGTACAATTGAATATCACTCAGCCATGAAATCAATGTCTTAAGGCCAGTAGCAGCATAATGAGTGGATTTAGGTACGATGATTCAAAGTGAAATAAGTCACACAAAAAAAGAAACTTATCATAAGATATCACTTATAGAGGGAATGTAAACTTGGCTACACATGAACTGAATTTCAAAACAGAACAGAGTCACACATTTAAAAAACACACTATTCCTGCTTAAGGGGAAAGGTGAGGTGGGGTGATGCATAAAACCAGAGTTTGAAATTAGCACAGATCCGTTCCATAATCCAAATATGTAATAGAGAAGTCCTACTCTTTGCTCAGTGAACTGGACTGAACACCCCCTATTCACCACAGAAGAATATATCTCACTAATAAGAATCTTAAAACCTATCTATTGATATGTCTCTGTAAGTGAACCAAGTGTGTGTAGAGCAGCATAAACACAGCAGTCAAAATCAGCTAAACCCCATTATAAAAATAAATTTCAGAAACAAAACACAAAGACAGCGAAAGAGAGAGAAATTCTTACAAAATTCTTTCAATAGCTGTGATGCAACCTGGTTTGACCACATATACACCCACAGCTGGATGAGACATAAGGCTGGACACTTGGGGCTGAGAGGATTGGTGAGGTTCGGTGAGCAAATGCAGACCCTTTAAAGCAATACTGCATGCTACCCATTCCATGGGTCGCAACTCTCCAGGTTTAAGGGAATCTTCCTATAGTTAAAAGAGGCATGGGAAACCCAGAGGATAGTATACCATGTGACCGGGAAAAGTTTCTAATACACACCTCATTTCTCATCTCCTGGTCCTCGGGTTCACCATACCAGCCGCTTTACAAACAATCTCCCTACTAGGAGAGTCAGCACCTTTAACCTCCTGTTTCGCACAGTTTGCAATTTGTGCGGAGGATGAACGGAAAGAGGGGGAACCAATGAGAGACTAGCTGTAGTTGTTTCGATGGGCACATGTCACTCTACTTTCCCGTCGGAAGAAGAATTAACCAAAGGCTCAGGCTGCCACCCCGGAACCAGAACAGGTCCTGAAGCAATCCTGCGGTTTTGCGGCCAGCTCACAAAAAAGCGAGTTGAAAAATGGAGCTCAGGGGCAATGCAATTTACAAACCTGCAGAGTTATAAACGACAACTATCATCGAAAAATATACTGAGGTAAGGCAAAGAAGAGGATCTGAAACCAAGGCAGAATTGCAGGAAACAGATTTCCAGAGGTAGATTGGACTTGCCTTTAAAGCACATGAAAAGTGGCAGAACTTTGACGATGATGCAGTTGGCCAAAAAGGGCGTATATATACGTTTTTCTTCCTGAATATATTCAGGAAAAACGCATACGCCCTTTTTGGCCAACCAAGCAAACGGGCAAGGCAAATCCTCACTACACAGAAGTCTCACTTCCCACCAGTCAAAAGGGCCATCCGAAAAATGTGTAAAAACCAGAAAGGCAGGACAGGCCTCGGAGAACAGGGAGCCTTGTTATGCTGATGGGCGGGATATAAATTGCCAACAGGCACTCTGAGGAAGTGTAAGGTGTTCCCTAAAACACCTAAAAAACAGAGCTACAGAGCATAGGGCACTTCAACTCATGTGCGTATATCTTGGGAAAACTAAAAATCAACAAGACACAGCCACCCCAACGTTTAGGGCCGCTCTGTTTACACGAACCTCAACTTTGGTACAACTTAAATATTCCAGGAAAGAGAAAAATGGATAAAGTTGTTGTGGTACTCATGTACAATGGAATATCACTCAGCCATGAAATCAGTGTCATAAAGCTAGTAGCAGCGTAATGAGTGGATTTACTTACCATGATTCTAAGTGAAATAAGTCACACAGAAAAAGAAACTTATCATAAGATATCACTTATAGAGGGAATGTAAACATGGCTATACATAAACTGAATTACGAAACAGAACAGAGTCACACATTTAGAAAGCACACTTACGCCTGCTTAAGGGGAAAGATATGGTGGGGTGATGCATAAAAGGAGAGTTTGAAATTAGCACAGATACCATTTCATAAAGCAAATATGTAATAGTGAAGACCTACTCATTGCTTAATGAAATGGATTCAACACACCCTATTCACCGCAGAAGATTATATCTGAATAGTCAGAATTTTAAAAAGTATTTATTGATATCTCTCTGTAAGTGAATCAAGTGGGTGTAAAGCGGCATAAACACAGCAGCGGAATTCAGCTAAACCCCATTACATAAGTAAATATATTCATGAAAAAACGCATATGCACTTTTTTGCCATCCAAACAAACGCAAAATGCGAATCAGTACTACAAAGAAGTACTACACTTCACATTCGTCAAAAGGCCGTCCTGGAAATGTGTAAAACCAGAAATGCAGCATAGGCCATGGAGAAAAGGGAGCCTTGTTACGCTGATGGCAGGGATGTAAATAGCCAACGGCCACTCTTGAGAAATTTATGGTGTTTCCTGAAACATCTAAAAAACAGAGCTACAGAACATATGGCTCTTCCACTCTTGGGCGTATATCTTGGGAAAACCAAAAATCGACAGGACACAGGCACCCCTACGTTTAGTGCTTCTCTGTTTAGAAATGTCTCAGCTTGGGTACAACTTACATGTCCTTGGAAGGAAAAAAATGGATAAAGAAGATGTGGTACTTATGTGCAATGGAATATTCCTGAGCAATTAAATCAATGAAATAAGGCCAGTTGCAGCAATTCGTGGACTGAGGTACGATGATTCTAAGTAACATAAGTCAGACATAAAAAGAGACTTCTCATATGGTATCACTTATAGATGGTATCTAAAAATGGCTACACATGAACTCAATTACAAAACAGAAACAGAGTCACATTTTTAGAAAACACACTTATGGCTGCTAAAGGTGAAAGGTGGGGTGGGGTGGTGATTCATAAACCAGGAGGTTGGAATTAGCATAGATACGGTTCCATAAACAAAATACGTAATCGACAGAACCTACTGTATAGCTCAAAGAGCTGGACTCAGCACCCTGTTGTCACCGGAAAAGGATATATAAGACTGGTAAGTATATGTAAAAGAATTTATTGATGTCTGTCTTTAAGTGAATCAAGTGGATAGATATAGAGCAGGAAGAAAGACAGTATTGAAAATCAGCTATACCCCATTATAAAATTAAATAACAAGAACAAAAAAAAGACAGTGAGAGAGAGAGAAATTCTTACAAAATTTGTTCAAGGGCTGTGATGCAACCTGGACTGAACACATCTAGACACACAGCTGGATGGGACCTAAGGCTCTACACTCATGGGTCTGAGAGGCTTGGTGAGGATGGGACAACAAATGCAGCACTTTTAGAGTAATACTACCTGGCCCCCCATTCCATGGGTCCCATATCTCCAGGTGCAGGGGACCCTTCCTTCAGCTAAAACATGAATGGGACATCCAGAGGATGGTACACCGTCTGTTCGGGAAGAGTTTGGGAAAGTCACCTCATCTCCACTTCTCCTGGTATTTGGGTTCCCCAGCTCATTTCCTTAGAGTCTCCCCACTTTGGGAAGGCAGCACACTCAACAGCCGGTTTTGCACAGCTTGGAATTTTCCGTGTGAAGAAGGGGGAAGGGGGGATGGAATGAGACACAAGCCCTAGATGTTTGGACAGGCATATGCCACTCTAGTTTCCTAATCTGGAAGAAGAATTTCCCTATCCTTCAGGTGCCCCAGTAACCGGAATGGGTCTGTAGAAATCCTGTCCCTTTGTGGCTTCTTCCCTAAACAAGTTGAAAACTGGTGCTCAGGGGCACTGCAATTCACAAACATGCAGGATTGTAATTGACACCTCTAATGGAGTCATTTCTTGAGCCAAGTATTTGTAAAGGCCTTGTAAGCAAGGCAGAATTGCAGGAAAGGGATTTCAAGAGGTAGTTTGCACTCGCCATTAAAGCACATGCAAAGCTGCTGAACATCGCCAATGATGCAGTTTGCCAAAAAGGCCGCATGCGTTATTCCTTAATATATGCAAGAAAAACCCTTACTCCATTTTTGGCCAACAAAACAGGCGGGCAATGTAAATTAATACTACAAAGAGGTTTCACTTTGCACCAGTCAGAATGGCCAAGCTGACAAAGTGTAAAACCTGAAATGCAGGACAGGGTGTGGAGAAAAGGGAACTCTGACAAGCTGATGGTGGGAATGTAAATTGCTAACAGCCACTGTGGAGAAGTGGGTGGTGATTCCTTAAAAATCTCAAAAACAGAGCTTCAGAGCATATGGCGCTTCCACTCCTGGGCCTGTATGTTGTTAAAATCGTAAATTGACAGGACCCAGGCACTCCAAAAGTTATGAAGCCCTGTTTACAAGAGCCTCTACTTGGAAGCTACCTAAACATCCTTGGAAGGAAGACTGGATAAAGAAATTATGGTAGATATGTACAATGGAATATTACTCAGCCATGAACTGAATGAAATAAGGCCATTTGCAGGCACTCTGAAGGACATAGATATTCATACTAAGTGTCATAAATCAGACAATGATAAATATCATATGATATTACTTAACAGTGGAATCTAACAATTGATACAAAGGTACTATCTTACAACACAGAAACAGAGTCCCAGACTTAGAACACAAACTTATGGTTACCAAACTGGAAAGGTGTGTTGGAGGCATAAATCATGAGGTTGGAGTTAGTATATACATATTTACAGAGAGAAAACTTGTAATCAACATGGACCTGCTGTAGAGCACTTGGAACTCTTCTCAACACCCTCTAGTAACCGCAATGGGAAAATAATTCTAAAAAGAATATATAGTCATCTCTGTATAAATGAATCATGTTGATGTATACCAAAAATGAACACAACATGGTATATCAACTATACTCCATTATAAATTTAAAATTGACTTACAGAAAAGAAAAATGACCACTAAGTTCGTTTAGTCGTGGTGAACTGCTAGTGTTACATCCCTGGACACAGACACAATTTGGTCCCAAGGCTGGACTGTTGTGCGCCTGAGGACCTCGGGAGGATATGCCAGCTAGTTTGACCCCTTGAACATGTAGTACCTGGTCCCCTCTGCATGGGATCACAATCTCCAGATCTAAGTGTGCCCTCATACTACTAAACCAACCCTCTGACACCCAAAGGATGGTGGACTCTCTGGGCTGGATGACATTTGGAAAATCACCTGGTCTCAATATACCCTGGTATTTGGGTTCCGACCTCCTGACTCCTTCGTTAGGGTCATCCCACTCTACAAGACAGCGCCCTCAACAGGTGATTTTGCAGGGGTACATACTTGTTCGGGGGATGAAGGGTAAGGGGGAAGAAGGAATGGGACAGAAGCCCTTACATGTTTGGCCAGGCACATTCCACTCTAATTTAAAACCCAGGAACAGGACTTTCCCTACATCTAAGGTTGTGTCAGTAACCAGAGAAGGACAGTAGAAATCCTGCCGCCTTCTGTTTCCCATAACAACAATTCTAAAACTGGACCTTATAGGCACTTCATATTCACAATGCCTGGGGAGCTGTAAATGACAACAGCCCTCAAGAAATGTCTTGGGGTAGGTAATCGAAATAGACTTCAAAACAAGGCAACCTTTCAATAATCCTTCTTCAAGGGGTAAATTTTACTCACACTGTTCAAAAAAAAAAAACCACATATGAAGATGCTCACCATTGCTTTATATTAGACAAATGCAAATCAGATGTACAAAGAAGTATCACCTGGAACCACTCAGAATAGCCATCCTCACAATTTCTAGAAACAAGAAATTCTACAGAGAGTGTGGAAAAAAGAGTAACCTACTACTTATTTTATATATAT
>NW_020837945.1:108865664-108883024 GCF_003676395.1 Aethalodelphis obliquidens
TTTTTTTTTTTTTTTTTTTTTTTTTTTTTTTTTTTTTTTGCGGTACACGGGCCTCTCACTGTTATGGCCTCTCCCGTTGCAGAGCACAGGCTCCGGACGCGCAGGCTCAGCAGCCATGGCTCACGGGCCTAGCGGCTCCACAGCATGTGGGATCCTCCCGGACCGGGGCACGAACCCGTGTCCCCTGCATCGGTAGGTGGACTCTCAACCACTGTGCCACCAGGGAAGCCCTATTATATTTTTTAAATCTGCGTTGGGTCTTCGTTGCTGCGTGTGGCTTTTCTATAGTTGCAGCAAGCAGGGGCTACTCATCGTTGTGGTACGCAGCCTTCTATTTGTGGTGGCTTCTCTTGCTGTGGAGCACAGGCTCTAGGCACACAGGCTTCAGTAGTTGTGGCACGTGAGCTCAGTAGTTGTGGCTCGTGGGCTCTAGAGTGCAGAGTCAGTAATTGTGGCGCACGGGCTTAGTTGCTCTGCAGCGTGTGGCATCTTCCTGGGTCAGGGCTCGAACCTGTGTCCCCTGCACTGGCAGGTAGATTCTTAACCACTGCGCCACCAATACTACATTACTGGTGGCAATGCCAATTGGTAACAGCCACTATGGAGCACAGAATGGAGGTTACCAGAGTAAGGGGAGGCGGGAGGGATAAACTGGAAATTGGGATTGACATATACACACCACTACATATAAAAGAGAGAACAAATAAGGGCCTACTGTATAGCACAGGGAACTCTACTCAATACTCTGTAATGACCTGTATGGGAAAGGAATCCAAAAGGGATTGGATATATGTATAACTGCTTCACTCTGCTGTGCAGCAGAAAGTAACACAACATTGTAAATCAACTATACTCCAAAAAAATTGAAATTGAAATGAAATGAAATAAAATAGAGCTACCAGATGATCCAGCAAGTTCACTCCTGTGCGCATATCTGGAGGAAAGCATAAATTTAAAAGACATATCTTCCCCATTGTTCACTGCAATACTCTTTACAATAGCGAAGACATGGAAGCAACCAAAATGTCCATCAACATATGAATATAGGTAAAGAATATGTGATACATATATATAATGGAATATTACTCAGCCATAAAATAGAAAATAATGCCAATTGCAGTAACATGGATGGACCTAGAGATGATTGTACTAAGTGAAGTAAGTCAGACACAGTAAGACAAATATTGTATGACATCACTTCTAGGTGGAACCTAAAAATTGATACAAATGTACTAACTTACAAAACAGAGGCAGACTCACAGACTTGGAAAACAAACTTATGGTTACCAAAGGGGAAAGGTGGGGGGTAGGGATAAATCAGGAACTTGGGGGAAACATATGAATACTACTATATATAACATAGATAAACAACAAGGACCTACTGTATAGCACAGGGAACGCTACTCAATATTCTGGGAATACCTTTATCAGAAAAGAATCTGAAAAAGAATGAATATATGCATATGTGTAACTGAATCACTTGCTGTGCAGCTGAGATGAACACAACATTGTAAATCAGCTATACTCCAAGAAAATTTAAATTTCAAAATAAAGAAAATCACCTATATTTCAAAAGAAAAAAAGAATTCCCACATATTTTTATGGCTTGATAGCTTACTTTTTTAGTGCCCAATATTATCCCATTCACAGAATATATTAATACTATATCATTTCATTCACCTATTGGAGGACACCTTAGTTTCATTCACATTTTGGCAATATTGAATTAGGTGCTATAAATATCCACATGCAGGTTTTCGTCTGGAATATGTTTTAAACTACTTTCAGTAAATATCCATGAGAACACTTGCCGGATTGTACAGTAAGGGAATGTTCAATATTACAGCAAGTGTCAACCAGACTACCAAAGTAGCTGTATTATTTTTCATTTCCACCAATAACAAATGACATTTCCTATTGTTCCACATCCCCTACAGAATTTATTCTTGTCATTGCCCACATTTTAGCCATTCTAATGGCTAAAATCGTATGTAATTGTATTGTTAATTTGTTTTTTGATGGCAGCATGTAATTGAATTATTCTTCTGTATACTTATATGCATAGTGTCTATTTTCTTTAGTGAGGTGTCCGTAAAGTATATTGGTCCACATTTTATTTAGGCTGCTTTCATTTTTTTCTACCCAATCTGTATTTGTTTTATTTATTTTTGTGCCTTATTGCATTAGCAAGGACTTGGAGTAAAATATGGAAAAGGAGTCACGAAAGAGAACATCCTTGCTTTTACCTGAACTTAGTGGAAAAGCTTCATGTTTTTGACCATTAATCATGATGTAGGATAAAAGTTTCCTGTAGATCTTTGTTATCAACTTGAGAAAACTCCAGTCTACTTCTTCAACTGAGAGTTTTTATGAAGAATGGGTGTTAGAGTTTTTCAAAGGTCTTCTGAATCTATTGATATGCTAATGATTGTCTTTAGGGTGTTGATATGATGGATATAATTATTTGATTTTAGAATGTTGAACCAGCCTTGCATACCTGGGATTATTCCCTCTCATTCATGATATAAAATTCTCTCAAAATATTGTTGGATTCGATTTGTTAATATTTTGTTGAGGATTTTTCCACTGATGTTCCTGAGAGATATTGGTCAGTTTTCCTTACTACTCATATGTTCCTCTAAGTTTGGATGTTGTGGATTTAGTGTCAGACATTCATTTGGGGAGATTCTCAGTCATTTTTAAAAAAATATTTTCTGTTCTTTGTTATCTTTATTCTCCTCCTGCTATACCCATTATGTATAGGTCACAGCATTTTCATTGTTCCACAATTACTGATTACTCTGTTCTGTTGATTTCTTTCCTGCCCTTTCTCTTTTCTTTTGAGATTTAAAGGTTTCTCTTGATATGTCTTCAAGCTCACAGATATTTCTCCTCAGCCAGCTCTTAGCCTGCTAAAACAAAATACGAGAGACTTGGTATTTTATAAACAACAGAATATTTTTGTTTTCTCATAATTGCTGAGGCTGAAAAGTTCCAGAACAAGTTACCATGTGATTCCCTGGTGGTGCAGTGGTTAAGAATCTGCCTACCAATAAAGCGGACACGGGTTCGAGCCCTGGTCCCGAAAGATCCCACATGCCATGGAAGAACTAAGCCCCCATTTACCAGAAATACTGAGCCGGTACTCTAGAGCCCACAGGCCACAACTACTGAGCCCGTGTGCCACAACTACTGAAACCCACACGCCTAGAGCCCATGCTCCGCAACAAGAGAAGCCACCCTATGAGAAGCCTGCACACTGCAACAAAGACCCAAAACAGCCAAAAAATTAATTAATTAATTAAAAAAAGAACAACTTGCCAGCTGACTTAGTGTCTGGGGAGGGACAAATATCTGGTTCATAATGTGGCTCTTCTCGCTCAGCAATGAAATCATGTGATCTTCTGTGTGCTACATTTATTAGGTCATTAACCCCATGTTTGAGGTCTCTGGCCTCATGACCTAATCACCTCCCAAAAGCCCCACCTCCTAATACCATCAACATGGGAGCTGGGTTTCAAAATTTTAAAATTAGAGGTACAAAATATTTATACCATAACAGGGACCACAGAGTTAACTGATTTTTCCTTTCATGTTAAAGGTTTGCACATTTATATTTATTATATACTCCCAAAGCCCTTGTTGTTTTTTTTAAAGATTCTTTTCCCGTATATGCCAGTACACATCGTTGAGTACAGTTCCCTGTGCTATAAAGCAAGACCTTATCAATACTTATCTATTTTATATATACTAGTGTGTATAGTTCAGTCCCAATCTCCCAATTTTTCCCTTCCCCACTTATCCCCTGGTAACCATAAGTTTCTTTTCTATATACATGATTCTATTTCTGTGGTGTAAATTAGTTCATTTGTACTTTTTTTTTCTTTTCTAGATTCCTCATATAAGCAATATCATATGATATCTGTCTTTCTGTGTCTGACTTGCTTCAATCAGTATAACAATCTCTAGGTCCATCCATGTTGCTACAAAACCCTTAATTGTTAAGGATAACTCTCAATTTTTTCCAGTATCATCAGCAATTCTTTCTGTCAGACATGTGATAACACTTTTTAAACAGGGATATTGAGACCAAGTCTCCTGACCTGCAAACAAACAAAACATCATTCATATAGTGAAAACGTTGCAGTCAAAGGATGAAATCACTTGGTCTAAAGCCCTTTGCACCCACTGCTGACAGAGGGCAGAGGAGTTTGACTCACTAATCTTCCTTACGTGTACTTCTTCCTAATGGAGTATTCCATCTAAAACTTATAAGAAGTGGAAATGCTTCACGGAACACACCAATCTCTACTACAGGTTCTGAAGCAGCAAAAAACAAAAACATGATGAATCCATCCAAAGGGTTCTGTTCACATTGTTACAATAGTTTCCCACGCACTGTGAACCCTTTTCAAACCCTATCACTTGAACCTACTTTTATTTATTTTCAACAAAAATAATGTTAATCTGCAGTCACACACTCCAGTAATATTAGACTATCCCTTGTACAAGTATGTAGGGATTTGAGGAGCTATGGGAGGCTATCATGAGAGGTTGCCTAGAGTAATTAGGACATTTCATTTAATGTTGGCTCTTCTCCCTAAGATGTCTGCTGTCCTCTTCTTTTTGTAGCTACTAGCATTGAGAAAGTGACCAAGATAAGGCCCTTCTCTTTTACTGCCCATGAATGCAGCTGTGATTAACCCCACAGACCTTGGTGCTTCCAAAATCCCCCGAACCTACTGACCCTCCATGCATGGCATGACATAGATAAGGATGGTGACATGTATACTTGTATAGAGCATGCTATAAAAGTTTTGAGTCTTCCCTTCCTCATAATTCCAAAGAATAGATTTCTTTGGATTTCTGCTTAATGCTGCTGGAGTTGGTCCATAAGTTGAGGGAGGTATCAGGGCACACCAAAAGAGACGGAAATTGCACAGAAAATACAAGCAGGTACATTTCTGTGTAGTTTCAAGCAGCTTATTTGCTGTATCAACCATGGTGACATGTTGAGCCTTCCTCTTTCTACTAGTAGTACAACAAACATAGAGGATATTTAGGCTGCTTGTTTTATCCCCACCTCTCTCAGTTGATCTGCATTCACATATAGAACAATGAAGGGCCCTTTCTACCATCTTAACTAATACTTGAGAACTAGAAAATGTCCAGATTTTTCTGGGGAATTATTTTCATATTCCCCAATCAGGCCTATGAAGGAATCTTACCTATTGTGTTTAATGAAGTCATATCTCTGACGGCATCCCGTCATCAACAAAACTGGAAAGAAATTTGAAGGGTCTTAGATTTTACGTTATTTGAAATTCCAATATTTTAGCCTGACACATTTTTGGATTTTAGAAAAATTTAAATGAGACAAAAAATCATTTTTATGACACAAAAAGACAGCAAGAGTTTTATATTTTTATCTGTTCCACTTGCACACAAAAGTCTCGTAGGGTTATGTAAAGCAGTCCTGTTGGGTGCTGTGCATGGTACAAGTATGGATTAAATCTTAGGAATCTTAAGCTTCAGTCACCTGAAACTTTTAAATTAGGATGCAAGCAATCCTGTCCAACATTTGAACAGAGCAAGACACTGTCTTTATTTTATCTGTCAGGTAATTTTCTGTCTTTTGCCCCAAGGAGAGAAACAACTGGCATCTTCCATCAATGTGTTGTACAAAAATCTTTGAACACAGAGTGCAAGCAAAGGCTGATACAAGATGTGAAAAAAAAATGAGAGACCCTTGTGGCATTTTCTTCTAACTTATTGCAATCTCCCATTTAAAATGTGGGAATAATCAATCTTCTGAGGAAAAAGGCCCAAGGAAGGTTTTTGCTTCTGTGGAATAATGGGATTGCTAAAGATTTCAGGATGCAAGATGAATTAGTGAGAATGACCATGAGAAATCAGAGAAGAGTCAGACCCATGGATGAAGTGATGTTTACCTCTGTGAATCAATGAGAAGTAGGAGCAAATGAAAAGAAAGCTGAATACAACATTTTCTGAATAAATGTAACGTTTCAGCTGTCATAGAACAATTAATACTCACTATGATACAACATATTTAGTTTAGAAAGTTAACTTAAATTTAAAGCTTAATAATTAGATTTACTGAAGAAACAAAAAATTATTTGTGGCTTAGAATAAATAATGTGTTCTGCTACACATAAGAAGACTACATAAATAAATAGAAATAAGATTAAATAAATAGGAAAATAACAAATTAGATGTTATTAACATTAAAAACTGACACTCATCTAAAGAAATAGAAGGAGAGACAGAAAGAGAGAAGAACTCATAGCAGTCATATATTAAAAACTCCTAAATAAGAAGTCTTCAGATGTTAAAAAAAAAAAAGAAGTCTTCAATAAGAAGATAATGTAATAGCAAAAATGGGAAAAATATACCAAAAGATATTTCCAAAAAGAGAGTACAGAATGTTAAGTAAACATATCAAAAGATGCTTGACTCCTTAGTACTCAATTAAATGCAAAAAGGTGATACCTGGAATTATCAGTCACCAACCAGAAAGTTCAAATGAAAATGACAGGTATTATCAAGTTTGACAAGAATGTGTATAATCCTTGAATCTCATTCACTGCTGCTGAGGATGAAAAATCATACAAATGTTTTGAAAATATTTAGAAATATCTACAAAGATAAACACATGAAAGCTATGTCTTGAAAATTTTACTACTACATGTATATTGAACAATAATTTATACACACACCACCAAAGCTCAAGTTCTAGAATTTATATACCAGTCCTATTCTCAATAGACACAAACTGAAAATGACTCATATTGTAATACATATTGGAATAAATTAATTAATATTTAAATATTTACATTATGGAATCCTATGCAAAACTGGCAATGCATGACCACAACAACAGGCAATGATATAGGCATATTCACAAGCAATATAAAATTTAAAAAAAGCCCTGTCCAAAAGTGATTTTACTGTGCCATAACATTTATATAAACTACAAAATACAGGTAACCTGATCTTTTTGTTAGATACAAGAACAATCTTAAACCTTAAGGGGAGTCACTAGAATGGGACCAGGGGGCCTCTGAGTGTCTGGCAATTTTCTGTGTCTTTATCTAGAAGCTATGTATAGAGTGTATTCAGATTCTGAATTTTCTGAAATTTGTTATTTCCTTACAAACCATGCATGTTTTTGGTTGTTTTTTATACATAACAAAAAGTAAAAACGATAGACTAGGGAAGGTAATTATATTAGCACTTTAATATCCATGCTTTTCGAGGTGGAAGTGAAAGGTATTAAATACTTGACATTGTGATTACTTCTTAAAAGTAAGGTGAAAATTTGAGATTAATAAATAAGACATACTTCTTCATATATAATCCTCAAACAGGAGGGGTAGAAAGGAGTATTATTTTTTTTATTTAATACAGAATCGTTAAGATAGAAAATAATGAAAACAGACTACGTTTAAAAAAGAGCACACTGGACTTCCCTGGTGGCACAGTGGGTAAGAATTTGCCTGCCAATGCAAGGGACAGGGGTTCAATCTCTGGTCTGGAAAGATCCCACATGCCGCAGAGCAACTAAGTCCGTGTGCCACAACTACTGAACATGCGCTCTAGAGCCAGCAAGCAACAACTATTGAGACTGCATGACACAACTACTGAAGCCCATGCACCTAGAGCCCATAATCCACAACAAGAGAAACGACCACAAGGAAAAGCCCATGCACCACAATGACGAGTAACCCCTGCTTGACACAACTAGAGAAACCTTGTGTAGCAATGAAGACAGATCACAACCAAAAATAAATAAAATTAAATCTTTTGATTTCTGAGATGACTCACTCACGTGGCTGTAGGTAAGAGGCCTCAGGTTCCTTACCATATGGATCTCTCTTTAGGGCTGCTTGAGTGTCCTCATGACATGGCATCTGGCTTACCCCAGGATGAGTGATCTAGCAGAAACCAAAGCAGAAGCTGCAATGTCTTTTATGATTTTGGAAGCTGCACTTTTTCATTTCTGCAATTTCTTATTAGTTTAACAGTCAGCCCTTTTCAAGTGTGAGGAGCCACACAGGTACATGAAGACTGGGAGATAATTAGGGGATAATTAGGGCCATTTTGGAGGTTGGCTACCAAAGTGGCTGACTAGCCAAAGACTGAATTTTGTTTTCTTCACTTCTGGAGAGAAAATGGTCAGTGAATCTCATTGGTGGTCTTTGAAATATACCAAAGCTACCTCTTGCTCTCACCCCCAGCCATGTGGCTGACAGGGTCCTGGTGCTCCGGCCGGGTGTCAGGCCTGTGCCTCTGAGGTGGGAGAGCTGAGTTCAGGACACTGGTCTACCAGAGACCTCTGGCACCTTGTAATATCAAATGGCAAAAGCCTCCCAGAGATATCCGTCTCAAATCTAAGACGCAGCTCCACTCAGAGACCAGCAAGATCCAGTGCTGGACATCCCATGCCAAACAACTAGCATGACAGGAATTCAGGCCCACCCATTAGCAGAGAGGCTGCCTAAAATCATAATAAGGCCACAGACACCCCAAAACACACCACCAGATGCGGACCTGTCTACCAGAAAGACAAGATCCAGACACACCCACCAGAACACAGACACCAGTCCCCTCCACCAGAAAGCCTACACAACCCATGGAACCAAACTTAGCCACTGGGGGCAGACACCAAAAACAATGGGAACTATGAATCTGCAGCCTGCAAAAAGGAGACCCCAAACACAGTCTCCAAAGCCAAATGAGAAGACAGAGAAACACACAGCAGATGAAGGAGCAAGGTAAAATACCACCAGAACAAACAAATGTAGAGGAAATAGGCAGTCTACCAGAAAAAGAATTCAGAGTAATGATAGTAAAGATGATCCCAAATCTTGGAACTGGAATGGAGAATATAAAAGAAACGTTTAACAAGGAACTAGAAGAACTAAAGAGCAAACAAACAATGATGAACAACACAATAAATGGAATTAAAAATGCTCTAGAAGGAAACAATAGCAGAATAACTGAGGCAGAAGAATGGATAAATGACCTGGAAGACAAAATAGTGGAAATAACTACTGCAGAAAAGAATAAAGAAAAAACAATGAAAAGAATTGAGGACAATCTGAGACACCTCTGGTACAACAATAAAAACACAAACATTCGAATACAGGGTCCCAGAAGTAGAAATGAAAGAGACTGAGAAAATATTTGAAGATATAATAGTTGAAAACTTCCTTAATATGGGAAAGGATATCATTAATCAAGTCCAGGAAGTGCAGAGTCCCATACAAGATACACCCAAGGAGAAACATGCCAAAACATATATTAATCAAACTATCAAAAATAAAATACAGGGCTTCCCTGGTGGTGCAGTGGTTGAGAGTCCGCCTGCCGATGCAGGGGACACGGGTTCGTGCCCCGGTCGGGGAAGATCCCACATGCCATGGAGCGGCTGGGCCTGTGAGCCATGGCTGCTGAGCCTGCACGTCCGGAGCCTGTGCTCCACAAGCGGAGAGGTCACAACAGTGAGAGGCCTGCGTACCGCAAAAAAAAAAAAAAAAAAAAAAAAAAAAAAAAATATTAAAAGCAGCAAGGGAAAAACAACAAATAACATACAAGGGAATCCCCATAAGGTTAACAGCTGATTTTCAGTAGAAACTCTGCAACCCAGAAGGGACTGGTAGGACATATTTAAATGATGAAAGGGGAAAAGCTACAACCAAGATTACTTGACACAGCAAGGATCTCATTCAGATTTGACAGAGAAATTAAAACCTTTACAGAGAAGCAAAAGCTAAGAGAATTCAGAACCACCAAACCAGCTTTACAAGAAATGCTAAAGGAACTTCTCTAGGCAGGAAATACAAGAGAAGGAAAACACCTACCATAACAAACCCAAAACAATCAAGAAAATGGTAATGAGAACATACATATCAATAATTACCTTAAATGTAAATGGTTAAATGCTCCAACCAAAAGACATAGACTGGCTGAATGGATCCAAAAACATGCCTGGTAAATATGTGGTCTACAAGAGACACATTTCAGACCCAAGGACACATACTGACTGAAAGATAGGGGATAGAATAAGATATTCCATGCAAATGGATATTAAAAGAAAGCTGGTGTAGCAATTCTGATATCAGATAAAAAAGAATTTAAAATAAAGACTATTACAGGAGACAAAGAAGGACACTACATAATGATCAAGGGATGAATCCAAGAAGCAGATATAACAATTGTAAATATTTATGCACCCAACACAGGAGCATCTCAATACATAAGGCAAATGCTAACAGCCATAAAAGGGGAAATGGACATTAACATGATCATAGTAGGGGACTTTAGCACCCCTCTTTCACCAATGAACAGATCATCCAAAATGAAAATAAATAAGGAAACACAAGCTTTAAATGATACATTAAACAAGATGGACTTAATTGATATTTATAGGACATTCCATCCAAAAACAACAGAATACACTTTTTCTCAAGCGCTCGTGGAACATTCTCCAGGATAGATCATATCTTGGGTCACAAATCAAGCCTTGGTAAATTTACAAAAATTGAAATTGTATCAAGTATCTTTTCCGACCAAAATGCTATCAGACTACATATCAATTACAGGAAAAAACCTGTACAGAAATACAAACACATGGAGGCTAAATAATACACTACTTAATAATCAAGACATCACTGAAGAAATCAAAGAGGAAATTTTTGAAAAAATACCTAGAAACAAATGACAATGAAAACATGAAGACCCCAAACCTATGGGATGCAGCAAAAGCAGTTCTAAAAGGGAGGTTTATAGCACTACAATCCTACCTCAAGAAACAAGAAACATCTCAAATAAACAAGCTAACCTTACACCTAAAGCAATTAGAGAAGGAAACAAAGAAAAAAGTCAGCAGAGGAAAGAAATCATAAAAATAAGATCAGAAATAAATGAAAAAGAAATGAAGGAAACAATAGCAAAGATCAAGAAAGCTAAAAGCTGGTTCTCTGAGAACATAAACAAAATTGATAAACCATTAGACAGACTCATCAAGAAAAAAAGGGAGAAGACTCAAATCAATAGAATTACAAATGAATAAGGAGAAGTAACAAATGACACTGCAGAAATACAAAGAATCATGAGAGATTACTGCAAGCAACTATACACCAATAAAATGGATAACCTGGAAGAAATGGACAAATTCTTAGAAAAGCACAAGCTTCCAAAACTGAACCAGGAAGAAATATAAACTATAAACAAACCAAACCCAAGCACTGAAATAGAGATTGTGATTAAAAATCTTCCAAAAAACAATAGCCCAGGACCAGATGGCTTCACAGGCAAATTCTACCAAACATTTAGAGAAGAGTTAACACCTATCCTTCTCAAACTCTTCCAAAATATAGCAGAGGGGGAACTCTCCCAAATTTATTATATGAGACCACCATTTCCCTGATATCAAAACCAAAGATGTCACAAAGAAAAGTACAGGCCAATATCACTGATGAACATAGATGCAAAAATACACAGCAAAATACTATCAAACAGAATCCAACAGCGCATTAAAAGGATCATACACCAAGTTCAAGTGGGGTCTATCCCAGGATGCAAGGATTCTTCAATACATGCAAATCAATGTGATATACCATATTAAAAAACTGAAGGATAAAAACCATATGGTCATCTCAATAGACACAGAAAATGCTTTAGACAATATTAAACACCCATTTATGATAAAAAACCTCCAGAAAGTAGGCATAGAGGGAACTTTCCTCAACATAATAAAGGCCATATATGACAAAACCACAGCCAATATCGTTCTCAATGGTGAAAAAGTGAAACCATTTCCACCAAGACCAGGAAAAAGACAAGGTTGCCCAATCTCACCACTATTATTCAACACATTTTTGGAATTTTCAGCTACAGCAACCAGAGAAGAAAAAGAAATAAAAGAATCCAAATCGGAAAAGAACAAGTTAAGCTCTCACTCTTTGCAGATAACATGATACTATACCTAGAGAATCCTAAAGATGCTACCAGAAACCTACTAGAGTTAATCAATGAATCTGGTAAGGTTGCAGCATACAAAATTAATGTACAGTTATCTCTTTCATTCCTATACACTAAAGATGAAAAATCTGAAAGAGAAATTAAGGAAACACTCCTATTTACCACTGCAACAAAAAGAATAAAATACCTAGGAATAAACCTACCTAAGGAGACAAAAGTAGTTTACTCAACAAACTATAAGACACTGATTAAAGAAATCAAAGATGACACAAACAGATAGAGAGATATACCATGTTCTTGGATTGGAAGAATCAACATTGTGGAAATGACTATACTACCCAAAGCAATCTACAGATTCAATGCAATCCCTATCAAACTACCAATGGCATTTTTCAGACAACTGGAACAAAAACCCATAATTCAAAAAGATACATGTACCACAATATTCACTGTAGCACTATTTACAATAGCCAGGATGTAGAAGCAACCTAAATGTCCATCGACAGATGAATATATAAAGCAGATGTGGCCCATATATACAATGGAATATTACTCAGCCATAAAAAGGAACAAAATTGAGATATTCGTAGTGAGGTGGTTGGACCTAGAGTCTGTCATACAGAGTAAAGTAAGTCAGAAAGAGAAAAACAAACACCGTATGCGAACACATATATATGGAATCTAGAAAAATGGTACTGACGAAACTAGTGACAGGGCAGGAATAAAGACACAGATGTAGAGAACGGACTTGAGGAAAAAGGGTGGAAGGGGAGACAGGGATGTAGTGAGAGAGTAGCACTGACATATATACACTACCAAATGTAAAAAAGCTAGTGGTAAGCTGCTGCATAGCACAGGGAGATCAGCTTGGTGCTTTATGTCCCCCAGAAGGGTGGGATAGAGAGTGTGGGAGGGAGGCTCAAGATGTGGGGATGTGGGGATATATGTATACATATAGGTGATTCACTTTGTTGTAAAGCAGAAACTAATACAGTGCTATAAAGCAATTATACTCCAAAAACATGTATTTTAAAAACCCACAACATTGTAAATCAACTACACTAGAAAATATTTCTTAAGTGCAAAAGATTTTTGAATGTAAGTTTTATTGTGTGTGTGTACCACGGGTTCAATATATATGAATTATGTCAAATTGATTACACTGTTTTTCAAAATAAATAACTTTTGAAATTCTACATCAGCTTCATTATATAAATGCAGAAAAACTATATAATTTTTTTCTAAAGTTCATAAATAGCCATTTTGCTCATTCAGTATACCATAAACTGTTAAAAAGGGATTCGTGACTTCTTCCTTCCACAGAAATATTTCTGCACTCACACAAGTTTAATAGAATGTTCCGCCATGAACTGACTTCCCACCTTAGAGACACGAATTTGCATCCTGAAATCAATTTCTTGCAAAAATGTCCAATTAGCATCCTAACATTACAGAAAAGAAATGCCTTTTTCCAGATCTCAAATTCCGTACAACCTTATCAAGACATCATATATGTTTTTTTTCCACATACACACTGTATTTTTTTTTAACATCTTTATTGGGGTATAATTGCTTTACAATGGTGTGTTAGTTTCTGCTTTATAACAAATTGAATCACTTATATATATATACATATGTTCCCATATCTCTTCCCTCTTGCGTCTCCCTCCCTCCCACCCTACCTATCCTGCTCCTCCAGGCGGTCACGAAGCACCAAGCTGATATCCCTGTGCCATGCGGCTACTTCCCACTAACAAGCTACCTTACGTTTGGTAGTGTATATATGTCCATGCCTCTCTCTCGCTTTGTCACAGCTCACCATTCCCCCTCCCCATATCCTCAAGTCCATTCTCCAGTAGGTCTGTGTCTTTATTCCTGTCTTACCCCTAGGTTCTTCAAGACATTTTTTCCCCTTAAATTCGATATATATGTGTTAGCATATGGTATTTGTCTTTCTCTTTCTAACTTACTTGACTCTGTATGACAGACTCTAGGTCTATCCACCTCATTACAAATACCTCAATTTCGTTTCTTTTTATGGCTGAGTAATATTCCATTGTATATATGTGCCACATCTTCTGTATCCATCCATCTGATGATGGGCACTTAGGTTGTTTCCATCTCTGGGCTATTGTAAGTAGAACTACAATGAACATTTTGGTACATGACTCTTTTTGAATTTTGGTTTTCTCAGGGTATATGCCCAGGAGTGGGATTGCTGGGTCATATGGTAGTTCTATTTGTAGTTTTTTAAGGAACCTCCATACTGTTCTCCATAGTGGCTGAACCAATTCACACTCCCACCAGCAGTGCAGGAGTGTTCCCTTTTCCCACACCCTCTCCAGCATTTATTGTTTCTAGATTTTTTGATGATGGCCATTCTGACTGGTGTGAGATGATATCTCATTGTAGTTTTGATTTGCATTTCCCTAATGATTAATGATGTTGAGCATTCTTTCATGTGTTTGTTGGTAGTCTGTATATCTTCTTTGGAGAAATGTCTATTTAGGTCTTCTGCCCATTTTTGGATTGGGTTGTTTGTTTTTTTTGTTATTGAGCTGCATGAGCTGCTTGTAAATTTTGGAGATTAATCCTTTGTCAGTTGCTTCATCTGCAAATATTTTCTCCCATTCTGAGGGTTGTCTTTTGGTCTTGTTTATGGTTTCCTTTGCTGTGCAAAAACTTTGAAGTTTCATTAGGTCCCATTTGTATATTTTTGTTTTTATTTCCATTTCTCTAGGAGTTGGGTCAAAAAGGATCTTGCTGTGATTTATGTCATAGAGTGTTCTGCCTATGTTTTCCTCTAAGAGTTTGATAGTTTCTGGCCTTACATTTAGGTCTTGAATCCATTTTTAGCCTATTTTTGTGTATGGTGTTAGGGAGTGATCAAATCTCATACTTTTACATGTACCTGTCCAGTTTTCCCAGCACCACTTATTGAAGAGGCTGTCCTTTCTCCACTGTACATTCCTGCCTCCTTTACCAAAGATAAGGTGGTCATATGTGTGTGGGTTTATCTCTGGACTTTCTATCTTGTTCCATTGATCTATCTTTCTGTTTTTGTGCCAGTACCATACTGTCTTGATTACTGTAGCTTTGTTGTATAGTCTGAAGTCAGGGAGCCTGATTCCTCCAGTTCCGTTTTTCGTTCTCAAGATTGCTTTGACTATTCGGGGTCTTTTGTGTTTCCATACAAATTGTGAAATTTTTTGTTCTAGTTCTGTGAAAAGTGCCACTGGTAGTTTGATAGGGATTACATTGAAGCTGTAGATTGCTTTGGGTAGTAGAGTCATTTTCACAATGTTGATTCTTCCAATCCAGGAACATGGTATATCTCTCCATCTATCTGTATCATCTTTAATTTCTTTCATCAGTGTCTTATAATTTTCTGCATACAGGTCTTTTGTCTCCTTAGGTAGGTTTATTCCTAGATATTCTATTCTTTTTGTTGCAATGGTAAATGGGAGTGTTTTCTTGATTTCCCTTTCAGAGTTTTCATCATTAGAGTATAGGAATGCCAGAGATTTCTGTGCATTAATTTTGTATCCTGCTACTTTACCAAACTCATTGATTAGCTCTAGTAGTTTTCTGGTAGCATCTTTAGGATTCTCTACATATAGGATCATGTCATCTGCAAACAGTGACATCTTTACTTTTTCTTTTCCGATTTGGATTCCTTTTATTTCCTTTTCTTCTCTGATTGCTGTGGCTAAGACTTCCAAAACTATATTGAATAAGAGTGGTGAGAGTGGGCAACCTTGTCTTGTTCCTGATCTTACTGGAAATGCTTTCAGTGTTTCACCATTGAGGATAATGTTGGCTGTGGGTTTGTCATATATGGCTCTTATTATGTTGAGGAAAGTTCCCTTTATGCCTACTTTCTGCAGGGTTTTTATCATAAATCGGTGTTGAGTTCTGTCAAAAGCTTTCTCTGCATCTATTGAGATGATCATATGGTTTTTCTCCTTTAATTTGTTAATATGGTTTATCACATTGATTGATTTGCATATGTTGAAGAATCCTTGCATTCCTGGAATAAACCACACTTGATCATGCTGTATGATCCTTTTAATGTGCTGTTGGATTCTGTTTGCTAGTATTTTGTTGAGGATTTTTGCATCTATGTTTGGCCTGTAGTTTTCTTTCCTTGTGACATCCTTGTCTGGTTTTGGTATCAAGGTGATGGTGGCCTCATAGAAGGAATTTGGGAGTGTTCCTCCCTCTGCTATATTTTGGAAGAGTTTGAGAAGGATAGGTGTTAGCTCTTCTCTAAATGTTTGATAGAATTCGCCTGTGAAGCCATCTGGTCCTGGGCTTTTGTTTGTTGGAAGATTTGTAATCACAGTTTCAATTTCAGTGCTTGTGATTGGTTTGTTCATATTTTCTATTTCTTCCTGATTCAGTCTTGGCAGGTTGTGCCTTTCTAAGAATTTGTCCATTTCTTCCAGGTTGTCCATTTTATTGGCATAGAGCTTCTTGTATTCATCTCCCTCTGAAATGTCTATTTCTCCAGTGTCAGTTGTTACTTCTTTTTCATTTCTAATTCTATTGATTTGAGTCTTCTCCCTTTTTTTCTTGATGAGTCTGGCTAATGGTTTATCTATTTTGTTTATCTTCTCAAGGAACCAGCTTTTAGTTTTATTGATCTTTGTTATCGTTTCCTTCATTTCATTTATTTCTGATCTTATTTTTATGATTTCTTTCCTTCTGCTATCTTTGGGGTTTCTTTGTTCTTCTTTCTCTAATTGCTTTAGGTGCAAGGTTAGGTTGTTTATTTGAAATGTTTCTTGTTTCCTAAGGTGGGCTTGTATTGCTATAAACTTCCCTCTTAGAACTGCTTTTGCTGCATTCCATATGTTTTGGGTCGTCGTGTTTCCATTGTCATTTGTTTCTAGGTATTTTTTTATTTCCTCTTTGATTTCTTCAGTGATCACTTCGTTATTGAGTAGTGTATTGTTTAGCCTCCATGTGTTTTTATTTTTTACAGATCTTTTCCTGTAATTGATATCTAGTCTTATGGCATTGTGGTCGGAGAAGATACTTGATACAATTTCAATTTGCTTAAATTTGCCACGGCTTGATTTGTGACCAAAGATATGATCTATCCTGGAGAATGTTCCATGAGCACTTGAGAAAAATGTGTATTCTGTTGTTTTTGGATGGAGTGTCCTATAAATATCAATTAAGTCCATCTTGTTTAATGTATCATTTAAAGCTTGTGTTTCCTTATTTATTTTCATTTTGGATGATCTGTCCATGGGTGAAAGTGGGGTGTTAAAGTCCCCTACTATGAATGTGTTACTGTCGATTTCTTCTTTTATGGCTGTTAGTATTTGCCTTATGTATTGAGGTGC
>NW_020837945.1:108888024-108912626 GCF_003676395.1 Aethalodelphis obliquidens
TGGGTCTCTTGTAGACAGCGTATATATGGGTCTTGTTTTTGTATCCATCCAGCCAATCTGTGCCTTTTGGTGGGAGCATTTGGTCCATTTACATTTAAGGTAATTATCGATATGTATGTTCCTATTCCCATTTTCTAAAGTGTTTTGAGTTCATTATTGTAGGTCTTTTCCTTCTCTTGTGTTTCTTGCCTAGAGAAGTTCCTTTAGCATTTGTTTTAAAGCTGTTTTGTGGTGGTGAACTCTCTCAGCTTTGGCTTGTCTGTAAAGGTTTTAATTTTCCATCAAATCTGAATGAGATCCTTGCTGGGTAGAGTAATCTTGGTTGTAGGTTTTTCTCCTTCATCACTTTCAGTATGTCCTGCCACTCCCTTCTGGCTTACAGAGTTTCTGCTGAGAGATCAGCTGTTAACCATATGGTGATTCCCTTGTGTGTTATTTGTTGTTTTTCCCGTCCTGCTTTTAATATGCTTTCTTTGTATTTAATTTTTGACAGTTTGATTAATATGTGTCTTGGCGTGTTTCCCCTTGGATTTATCCTGTATGGGACTCCCTGTGCTTCCTGGACTTGATTAACTATTTCCTTTCCCATATTAGGGAAGTTTTCAACTATAATCTCTTCAAATATTTTCTCAGTCCCTTTCTTTTTCTCTTCTTCTTCTGGAACCTCTATAATTCAAATGTTGGTGCGTTTAATGTTGTCCCAGAGGTCTCTGAGACTGTCCTCAGTTCTTTTCATTCTTTTTTCTTTATTCTGCTCTGCATTAGTTATTTCCACTATTTTATCTTCCAGGTCACTTATCCGTTCTTCTGCCTCAGTTATTCTGCTACTGATCCTATCTAGAGTATTTTTCATTTATTGTGTTGTTCATCGTTTCTTTCATCTTTAGTTCTTCTAGGTCCTTGTTAACTGTTTCTTGCATTTTGTCTATTCTATTTCCAAGATTTTGGGTTATCTTTACTATCATTATTCTGAATTCTTTTTCAGGTAGACTGCCTATTTCCTCTTCATTTGTTAGGTCTGGTGCGTTTTTATCTTGCTCCTTCACCTGCTGTGTGTTTTTCTGTCTTCTCATTTTGCTTATCTTACTGTGTTTGGGGTCTCCTTTTTGCAGGCTGCAGGTTCGTATTTCCCGTTGTTTTTGATGTCTGTCCCCAGTGGCTAATGTTGGTTCAGTGGGTTGTGTAGGCTTCCCGGTGGAGGGGACTAGTGCCTGTGTTGTGGTGGATGAGGCCGGATCTTGTCTCTCTGGTGGGCAGGTCCACGTCTGGTGGTGTGTTTTGGGATGTCTGTGGTCTTATTATGATTTTAGGCAGCCTCTCTGCTAATAGGTGGGGTTGTGTTCCTGTTTTGCTAGTTGTTTGGCATAGGGTGTCCAGCACTGTAGCTTGCTGGTCGTTGAGTTAAGCTGGGTGCTGGTGTTGAGATGGAGATCTCTGGGAGATTTTCGCCTTTTGATATTATGTGGAGCTGGGAGGTCTCTTGTTGACCAGTGTCCTGAAGTTGGCTCTCCCACCTCAGAGGCACATCACTGACTCCTGGCTGGAGCACCAAGAGCCTTTCATCCACACGGCTCAGAATAAAAGGGAGAAAAAGTAGACAAAGAATTAGTAGAAGTAGGGAGAAAGAAAGAAAGGAGGGAAGGAAGGAAGGAAGAAAGCAAAGAAAGAAAGAAAGAAAGAAAGAGAAAGAAGAAAAGAAGGAAAGAAAGGAGGGAGGGAGGGATGGTGGGAGGAAGGAAGGAGGGAAGGAAGGAAAAAAGAAAGAAGATAATGTAAAATAAAATAAAATATAATAAAGTTATTAATTTATAAAATAATTATTAAGAAAAAAAATGGACGGATAGAACCTTAGGACCGATGGTGGAAGCAAAGCTATACAGACAAAATCTCACACAGAAGCATACAGATACACACTCACAATAAGAGAAAAAGGGGAAAAAAATCATAAATCTTGCTCTCAAAGTCCACCTCCTCAATTTGGGATGATTCATTGTCTATTCATGTATTCCACAGATGCAAGGTACATCAAGTTGATTGTGGAGCTTTAATCCGCTGCTTCTGAGGCTGCTGGGAGAGATTTCCCTTTCTCTGTTCTCAAAGCTCCCAGGGGCTCAGCCTTGGATTTGGCCCTGCCTCTGCGTGTAGGTCGCTGGAGGGCATCTCTTTTTTGCTCAGACAGGACGGGGTTAAAGGAGCCTCTGATTCGGGGGCTCTGGCTCACTCAGGCCGGGGGGTGGGAGGGGCGCGAAGTGCGGGGCGGGCCTGCGGTGGCAGAGGCCGGCGTGACATTGCACCAGCCTGAGGCCCGCCATGTGTTCTCCCGGGGAAGTTGTCGCTGGATCCCGGGAACCTGGCAGTGGCGGGCTGAACAGGCTTCCTGGAAGTGGTGTGTGGATAGTGACCTGTGCTCGCACACAGGTCCCTTGGTAGCAGCAGCAGCAGCTTTAGCGTCTCCCGCCCATTTCTGTGGTCCGCGCTTTTAGCCGCGGCTTGCACCCATCTCTGGGGTCCATGCTTTTAGCCGCGGCTTGCGCCCGTCTCTGGCGTTCCTTTAAGCAGTGCTCTTAATCCCCTCTTCTCGCGCACCAGAAAACAAAGAGGGAAGAAAAAGTCTCTTGCCTCTTCGGCAGCTCCAGACCTTTTCTCGAACTACCTCGCGGCTAGCTGTGGTGCAGTAACCCCTTCAGGCTGTGTTCACACTGCCAACCCCAGTCCTCTCCCTGTGCTCTGACCAAAGCCCAAGCCTCAGCTCCCAGCTCCGCCCGCCCCGGCAGGTGAGCAGACAAGCCTCTCGGGCTGGTGAGTGCCTGTCGGCACCGATCCTCTGTGCGGGAATCTCCCTGCTTTGCCCTCCACACCCCTGTTGCTGTGCTCTCCTCCGTGGCTCCAAAGTTCCCCGCTTCGCCACCCGCAGTTTCCGCCTGCGAAGGGGCTTCCTAGTGTGTGGAAGCCTTTCCTCCTTCACAGCTCCTTCCCACTGGTGCAGGTCCCGTCCTTATCCTTTTGCTTCTGTTTTTTCTTTTGCCCTACCCAAGTACGTGGGGAGTTTCTTGCCTTTTGGGAGGTCTGAGGTCTTCTCGAGCGTTCAGTAGATGTTCTGTAGGAGTTGTTCCATGTGTAGATGTATTTCTGGTGTATCTGTGGGGAGGAAGGTGATCTCCGTGTCTTACTCTTCCGCCATCTTCAGAACACCCCCTCACACACTGTATTTTATTTTTACAAGAGATAAATCAACTGACACATAGTAAATGGATGACCACAACAAAAGCAACAATGATAGCAATTACCAAACACAAAACACACTCACACTATGTCATAATATTGACATTCAGTCTAGGAATCCTCCACTGTGACAGCTCCTTTACTTTGCAGTGAAAGACATCATGTATTTTTAAATTATAGCACTCACCTGAGATCTTCAAAAATCAACAGAAACATAATTTTGTGTTCTCTTTCATTTATTCTGGTTCTAAGTGGTCATTTCTAAACAAAAGTATTTAAGTATGTTAACGTCATCTTATAACATCATATTTCAGATGACTGCCGTCTCTCCAAAGATGAAATATGAGGAACTCATAATTAGGCTCTCCAAAGTATTACGCTCTGAATCTGTATTACCCTTCTGCTGATCTCCACACTGTTCATTATTCTCTGAGAATATTCTTTTTCTTGTATGGCCATCACGTGCTCTTTCATTTCATGAAGTGTTTTCCTACAATTTTATGCCTAGTTTATTTCTGAGAATATACATTATTTCAGATTGATATTTATAGACAAAAAGACTTATCTATAATTCCCTGAGACTTTCAAGAACTCCAATGTCTTTTTTTTTAAATACCTAGATTCTGAAGCTCTCCATAAAGCATTACTAAAATTGCATTTACATAAGTATCTACACATTAATCACACATTAATGCATCTACAATTGTATTACGCTTTTTTGCTATTTTGGAGCATAAATGTAGCTGTCTTATTTACCACCCTCTTGGAAATCAGTTTAATATTTGAACTTAGGACTTGAAAGAGAATGGACAAATAAAAACCTGAAGAATATGCAAATGCAATTTATATATTTCTCATAAAATTAGGTGATTATCTAACCTTTATCCAGAAAAAAGAAGAGCCCAGATACTCTGCAGGCATGATACTCGAGAATGTGTGGTATTCCAGCAGGAAAACATGCAGTAATCCATGTGGCAGAGTTTACCTGTGACCAGCTAGGGTTAGTGACCTATGCATTCCTTACATGCAACATATCAGGAGTGGAAAAAAGGGAATTTGTTAGTTGTGGCAACAAGTATAATGAAGATTTGTAGCAGGTCATGTGCATATATTCAACACAGGTACAATCAAAATTTTGCTCAATTCTGGTAGATCTAAGTCTGTATCTGTTACCTTGTCTTTAACAAGGAAATGTCAGAACTTACAAAAAAAAAGTGTTTTGTTTGTTTTAATTATAGTCACGGTGAGTAAGACATAGCTCAGAACAGCTAAGGTGACTTAGTGATTCTCTCATCAGGAAATACAGGTTCTACTTCCCTGTTTATTTTCCACATCCTGTAGTAAGTTACGTTTCAATGAAAGATAAATGTACAGGGTGAAGAAGAAAAGAAAACTTTCACGTGTTGATAAGATCATTCTGACAGGTTTTACCACGTATGTCAGTGTTTCTGGCGATGGACACAAGCCAGAGCTCCCTACTCTGACATTTTCACTGCTGTCACTCCCCTTGATCCTCAATTTGTAAGTGGATAAAAATGTTTTCTATGTCTTCTTCTTTAAGAAATTAAATAAAGAATGCTTTCTAGACATGATCCTCTAATGATTTTCAGTCAGTGGTCATCAAGAGAGGAAAAACACAGAATCTCATCCCCACAGAAGGGTGACATTCAGTCAGGTAAGAAAATTCTCCCCAAAATCAGAGCTTCATCTTTAGCATGCAGTCAGAGGCTTTCACAGGTTCTTCATCACTGTGCACTCAGCCCTATCATATGGGATTGGCTGTGAGAATCTCACATCATATGACTGACAAATATGTCACAGTACACTGATCTGGTACCAGATCCTGCCTCTCTTAATGATCTCCTGCAGGGATATTGCAATATTCCACAATAATTCCTGGAGCCCTCTACTCTATTCAGGTACAATTCCAAGTAGAAACAGAAGCTTTGATTCTCACTGGCACCCCTGCTCTGTCCAACCAACCTCTCTAGAAATATGATGTGCTAATCTCTCCTGATTAGAACATTTCAAGGTCTCTCCCTGTGCTAATTTACTGAAGGTAAAAGAGAAACAAGAAAGAGCAAACTATGCAGGGAGCAGTATATAAGATTCTTTTACTTAATGTATTTATCTGATATACCCAAATATTGAGAAATGTAGATTCATTTCATAATGGTCAAGAGGAGGAAGAGGGCTTCCCTGGTGGCGCAGTGGTTGAGAGTCCGCCTGCCAATGCAGGGGACACAGGTTCGTGCCCCGGTCCGGGAGGATCCCACGTGCCGTGGAGCAGCTGGGCCCGTGAGCCATGGCCGCTGAGCCTGCGCGTCCGGAGCCTGTGCTCTGCAACGGGAGAGGCCACAACAGTGAGAGGCCCGCAAACCGCAAAAAAAAAAAAAAAAAAGAGGAGGAAGAACCTCCATGTCATCAGTATATACAAAATGGAATCAATATTGCATAAGCTCCAGCTTAAGCTTAGCTACGAGGTACTAACTCTTCTCATAAAGAAGCAATAACTCTCCATCATTTGAAGCACACTGAGGACTCAGACAGCTGGACTCTGAGGGTGTAGTCTCCTCACTCGAATTCTGTACCTGCATCACAGAGCAATGAAATATTCCCAAAGAATTATTAAGGATGAGGTGGGGAGCCGAAATAAGAAAGATGAATCCATAGTCTGCCCTACCGTCTGTTCTGCGGGATATTACCACCATCGTGGCCCAATATGACCTTCCCACTTTTCTCTGGGCCTCCCTACTTTCCACCTCCATCCTCTCATTATATCTTACCTACACTTGGAAACGACTCTAGTTTTTCCACTTATCTTTATCAACAAGTAATCCAAAGAGCAACTGTGTATATAACTCCTTAGAAACCTCAGGTCTGACTCAGTAATACATGACCTTCGAAGTCCAAAGTTTTCCTAATTCCCTTTATTATTTTTTTTCTAATTTCCATGTACTTACACTCTCAGGACCTCCACTGTTCTCAGGTTCGTCTTCCCTGCAAAATCTGTCAACCTAGACATAGACTTAAGTACCACCCTCTAATTATCACCTAGGGAATCCAGTTTTTAAAAAAGCCTCAGCAAGCCTTATGGACTTTATTAAAGACTCTTTAAGATAACCCATGGGAGATAGCAGTACACCCACAAATATCTATTTAATACACCCTCAGAGTAATTTTTTTTCCTTTTTTATAAAGTCTCTTCTGTCCAATGAAGACTCTCAGCTCTTCTTCTTCAACATATGCAGTGTCTCACCCTTCTGATTACTCTCTTCTCTATCCCAGGGTCACTCCCTTTCCTGATATTACATTCTTTCCCAATTCTGTATGTTAGTAAAATAAAATAACATAAAATATAACATGTTAATTATTATAAAGTGCACCATTCAGTGATATTAAATATGTTCATATTATTGGGCGATGAACATCACCATTTATCTTTCTAATTCTTCTCTATGTTTTAAAACTGTAACTCTATATCTTTTAAATATAACTTTCCTTTTTGTTCCACAACCACCTGAAAAGCATCATTACCCTTCCAATTTCTATGGTTTTGACTACACTAAGTACCCCATATAATTGAAATAAGTAGTTGTACTGTTATGACTCCCTAATATCACAAAAATGGCATTTTGGTAGCTAAATTTCTTCAAGATTCATCCATGTTGTAGCATATTTCTAGATCTTTTCCTTCTTAACAATGAACAATATTGTATTATATGGGTATACCACACTTTGTTTATCCAGGCACTAGTGGATGAACACTTAAGTTGCTTTCATATTTTAGCTACTGTGATTATTACTGCTCTAAACACTGGAGTACAAATATTTCTTTAGGACCCTGATTTCAATTCCTTTGGGTATACCTCATAGTAAAATTCCTTGATCATGTAGTAATTCTATTTTTCAATATCTGAAAACTTGCCGTACTCATTTGCAAAGCAGCTGTATCATTCTACATTCCCACTGACATAGCACAATGCTTCCAACTCCCTCACATCCTCACCAATACTTGTTTTCTGCTTGTGTATGTGTCTGTGTGCTTGTGTGTGTATGCATGCACACAAATATATAAACATGCATTTAGTGATACGGAGCATCTATTCAAGTGCTTAGTCATTTGTACATCTTTTTGAAGAACCCTCTATTCAAGTCTTTTATCCATTTTTTTAATCAGGGTGTTTGCTTTTTGTTGAGTTGTAGGAGTTCTCTGTATATTCTGAATAGAAATCTCTTGTCAGATAGATGGCTTTCAAATATTTTCTCCCATCTTATAGGTTGCCATTTTATTCTGTTTACATTTCTTTGATACACATTTTTTTAAAATTATGTACTGCAAATTGTTTATTTTTTTGTTAGCTGTACATTTTTTGTTCCTTCATTTAATAATGAGGAAAACACTGCCAAATCCAATGTTATGAAGCTCTTGTCCTGTGTCTTCTTCTAAGACTTTTTATTTTACTAAGTCTTATATTTAGTTTCTTGATACGTTTTCATTAATGTTTGCATATGGTGTTAGGTAAGGGTCCATCTTCCTGCTTTTGCATGTTGACAACAAGACTTCTCAGCACCATTTGTTGAAAATACTATCCTTTCCACTTTGAAAAGTCTTGGCAACTTGTCAAAAATCAGTTGGCCATATATAAGGGTTTATTTCTGGGTGTTCTATTCTATTCTATTGGTCTTGAGTAAGGGAGAAAATAGTATAACCTATCCAGGTTGATGGAGAACATAAAGAAAGACCAGGACTGAGAATTAGGAGGGCAAGATAAAACAGCAGGGAGTAAAAGACAGTGTGAGGGAAGATCTTGTATTTGCAAGTTCATGGAAATATGATCATGTTAAACAACTAAATGCCTGACTTTGAACAATATGATAAATCTGCTAGCAAGAAACATAACACTTACCCATCTCTGGGAAATATAGTATGGGCATAAAGATAAACTACACACAAATATATTAAAAAGGGAAGGGTTTTCATGGTGTGAGAATATTGTGGGATTTGAAATACAATTTACTTCTGTTCTACCATTGTCTCTAAAATTTATCAAATTGTATATACAAGCAATCCCAATTCTGGTAATGTGCTTGACAGGTTTATATATGAACTTCAGCAGACCACTAAATGTACATTCATAGTAGGACTGTTCCCTAATCCAAAAAACAAAACACAAAAACTGGAAAGACTAGAGTTCACTTTGTCAACACACATACAGATGCAGTGATGGTTAACGGTCCAAAAACAGAAGGTGAGCATGGGTGAAAGAGGTTAATCCCCAGGCTGGGGTCGGGTGCAGAGTTTCAGAGTAATACAGGTAGAAAAGCCTTTGTCCTACACTTGATTTTTTTTGGCTTTGTTTTTTGCGGTACGCGGGCCTCTCACTGTTGTGGCCTCTCCCGTTGCGGAGCACAGGCTCCGGGCGAGAAGGCTCAGCGGCCATGGCTCATGGGCCAGCGGCTCCGCGGCATGTGGGATCTTCCTGGACCGGGGCATGAACCTGTGTCCCCTGCATTGGCAGGCGGAGTCTCAACCACTGCGCCACCAGGGAAGCCCCTACCCTTGATTTTTGAGGTATGGAAATTCACATGTCACTACCTTCATTTCAAAATGAATGAATGCACTATTTAATTTTTTAAAACAGGAGAAGTAAACATGAGTGATAATAAATTTCAAACTGTCGCCAATCAAATAAGATACTAAGAAAAATTAAATAATATGATTTAAGAATGAAGTGGAGAGATTGTCCAAGATGGTAGCATTCAAAGACCCAGAGCTTGATGCCTCTCATGGGCACACCAATGTCACAATTGTTTACAGAACAGCAATTGATGAAAAAGGCCGGGACCTACCATAAAAGGTGTTTTAGAGCTAAAGATATAAGGAAGGCACCTCAGCAAGACAGGAAGGAAGGGCAAAATCTCAGTAGAGTCAAGACCCATACCACCAGGTGGGTGGCCCACAAATGGAAGAATAATTACGATTTCTGAGGTGCTCCCAGGTAGCAAGGGGTATGAACCCAACATCAGGCTCCCAAGCCCAGGGATCCTGTGCTGGAAAGAAGAGTTCCTAGAAAGTTGGGCTTTGAAGACCAGTAGTGCTTACTTTCCAGAGAGCCAGAGGGTTGTGGGAAATAGAAATTCCACACTTAAAAGATGCTAACAGGGCTTCCCTGGTGTCGCAGTGGTTGAGAGTCCACCTGCGGATGCAGGGGACACGAGTTTGTGCCCAGGTCCGGGAGGATCCCACATGCCGCGGGGTGGCTGGGCCCATGAGCCATGGACGCTGAGCCTGCGAGTCCGGAGCCTGTGCTCAGCAACAGGAGAGGCCACAACGGTGCGAGGCCCCCGTACGGCAAAAAAAAAAAAAAAAAAAAAATGATGCTCACAAAATCCCACATTACCCAAGAATCAGAACAGAAGCAGTCATTTGAAAGGATCCTGGGTCACACCTACCTCCTGATCTTGGAGAGTCTCCCAGAGAGGCAAGAGGCAACTACAGCACAGCCACAGGGACACAGACACTTGCAGCAGCCATTTGGGGGCGCTCCTTCTACCTCGTGGTCACTGGTACCAGCAAGCATAATTTCAGAATCCTCCCTCTATCTTTTTAGCCTCAGGACCTAGCCCAACCCATTTCCACCAGACTATAGACACAAGTACTAGGATGCTGCAGGCCAAGCAACTAACTGAGAAGGGGCAGAGCCCCACCCACCAGCAAACAGGCTGCCTTCAGACCCTCTCAATGCACAGCTGTCCCTGGACATGGGACCAGCCACCAAAAGCCTCAGGACTAGCCTCCACACCTCAGTGGACAGGCACCAGCCCCAAAGTCCCTGGCCCCACTGACAAGTGAACCTGCTCTGGCCTTGGAATCAGCCTCACCGTCAGCAGGTGATTACTGCACAGGGACTGGATGGAGCTTCGATCTACCCAACAGCAAACCTGCTCTAGCAGTGGGTCAGCCTCATACACCAACAGGCACACACCAGCTCCAGGAATACCACCGTCCAGCAACCTGTGTGACCAGAACACTCGCTTGCAGGCCAGAAGCAGCCATGGACACAGGTGCGTCCTGACCCTGCCCATCAGAATGCCAACACAAGATTAGGGATACCACAGACCCTGCAGATAGCTGTGTCAGGGACAGTGATCCAACACCAACTCTGCAACTCCTGGGTCCTGCAGCCAGAACTCAGGACCTGTGTCTTCCTCCCAGTAGCCAGCATAGCCCCAGGACCAGTGACTGGGCACTAGCCCTGATATCACCTGGACTGCAATACAACCCACAGTGAACCAGCACTAGATTTGGTGTCCCCAGAGTTGTGCAGCCACTTGCCTTATGATTTAGCCTCACCAAGCATCACAGACAGCCTCCATACAAGAAGAATCTGGCAAACAAGCACTCTGGGGGCAGCCAAGCCTACCAGACCACCCACAGTAGTCAGCCCACCACAATAGAAGAGCCCAAGCAGCCCACATAGGGGGTACAACTAGAACATATAGTTCTGGTGACCAGGGGACAGTGGGCTGCTGGGACACATTGGACCTCTCCTACAAAAGGCCACTTCTCCAAGGTCAGGAAATGTAACGAGCCTACTACATACATAGCAATAAAAACAGCAAGTTAAGAAAAATGAGGTGATGCAGAAACACAATCCAAATGAAGGAACAAGATAAGAACTCAGAAGAAGATCTAAGTGAAGTGGAGATAGCCAATCTCCCCAACAAAGAGTTCAAGGTAATGACTATAAAGATGATCAAAGAACTCAGGAGAAGAATGGGTGATCAGAGCAAGAAGTTAGAATTTTTAAAAAAGAGTTAGACCATTAAAGAGCAACAAAACAGAGATGAGGAATACAATAACTGAAATGAAAAATACACTAAAAGGAAACTACTGTAGACTAAATGATACAGAGGAATGAATCAGAAAACTGAAGGACAGAGTACTGGCAATCACTGAAGATGAATGGTAAAACAATAGATTAAAATGAAATGAGGAAAGTTGAACAGACTTGTGAAACAACATCAAGTGTACTAATATTTGCATTATACTGGTCCTAGAAGCAAAAAAGGAAAGAGAAAGCAGTGTAGAACATACGTGAAGACATAAGAGCTGAAAACTTCCATAACCTGGGAAAGAACACAGACATCCATGTCCAGTAAACACAGTAAGGCCAAAACACGATCAACCCAAAGAGGACCACACCAAGACTCACTGTAATTAAAATGCAAAAAAATAAAGATAAAAAGACACTATTATAAGGAGCAAAGGAAAAGCAACAAGGTACAAACATGGGAACTTGCATAAAGTTATCAGCTGACTTTTCAGGATAACCTCTGCATGCCAGAAAGGAGTGGCATGGTATATTTAATGTCGTGAAAGGGAAAAGCCTATAAACAAAAATACTCTACCCAGCAAGGCTCCCCTTCAGATTTGATGGTGAGATCTAAAGTTTTACAGAGAAGCAAAACTAAAAGAGCTCAGCAATGCCAAACCAGCTTTATGAGAAAACTTAAAGGGGCTTTTCTCAGTGAAAAAGAAAAGGCCACGACTGAAACATAAAAATTAGGAAAGGAAACTTACTAAAGGAAAAACCTCATTGGATAAGGCAAATATTCAACAAAGGCAGTAAATCAACCATGTACACAGCTAATAGGAAGGATGAAAGAAAACAGTAATAAAATCATGAATATTCACAATAAGAAGCTAAGGGACACAGGAAACAAGTAGCTGTAAAATACAAGGTCAAATTCAGTAACTGTGGGGGAGCAGAGTAACAATGCAGTGTTGTTAGTGTCCATGTGAAATTCAGAGCTCAGCAACTTAAATAATCAGACACACACACACGCAACTGAAAGAAATCCAAACATAATATTAAAGATAGTCCTCACATCATAGATGAAGGGAATAAAAGGGGAAGAAAGGAACACTGAAGAAATTAAAGAGGGATTCTAAAAATACCCAAGACAATATGAAAATGAACACACAATGATCCAAAATCTATGGGACACAGCCAACGCAGTGTGGGAAGTTATAGGAGGAAGTTAGAGTGATACAAGCTTATTCTTAGGAAACAAGAAAAATATCAAATAAAGAACTTAACATTACACCTGAAGGAATTAGAAAAAGAAGAAAAAACAAAACTCAAAGCTGTCAGAAAGAAAAAAATTAAGAAAACAATACCATATGCAATCACACCAAAAAGAATAAGATACCTAGGAAAAAACACCCCAAAGCAGGTAAAAGACATGTACTCAGAAATCTATTAGCCATTGGTGAAAGAAGTTGACGGCAACAGAAAAAGATGGGAAAATATAGCAGGTGCATGGACTGGAAGAATTAATACTGTTAAAATAACCATACTACCAAAGACAATCTACAGATTTAATTCAATCCCTTTCAGAATACCAAAGCATTTTCACAGAACTTGAAAAAGTAATTTTAAAATTTGTATAGAAACACAAAGACCCCAAATAGCCAAACAATCTTGAAAAAGAACAGAGCTGGAGGCGTCACGCACCTTGACTTCAGGTTATACTGAAAAGCGAGAGGAATCAAAGAGAATCGGGCAAGAGCAAAAACAGACTCAAAGATCACTGGAATAGAATAGAGATCCCAGAAAGAAGCCCACACACATATATTTAATTGATTTATGACAAAGCAGGCAATATGGAGAAAAAACTGTCTCTTCAATAAGTGGTACTGGGAAAACTGGTCAGCTACATGGAAAAGAATAAAATTAGAGTATTTTAGCATACCATATATAAAATAAATGCAAAACTGAAGAAAGACCTAAATGTAGGACCATAAAACCCCTAGAGGAATATACAGAACATTCTTCAACATAAATGATAGCAACAGTTTTAGGTTCAGTCTACTAAGGCAAATGAAACAAAAGCAAAAATAAACAAATGGGACTTCACTACACTTAAAAGATTTTGCACAGCAAAGGAAACCAAAGACAAAATGAAAAGACAACCTGCTGAAGTAGAGACAATATTTGCGCATGATAAGAGGTTAACACCAAAAAGATGACCAAGCAAGGGTTCGTATCTAAACTACAGAAACAGCACAAACAACTCAATATCAGAACAACATACAAAATCTTTTTATAAAAAATGAGAAGAACTAAATAGACATTTTTCCAAGGAAAAAATACAGAGAGACAGCCAGAACTCACAAAGATGCTAAACATAGCTAATCGGCAATAAAATGCAAACCAAAACAATGAGATATATCACCTCAGTCTTTTCAGAATGGCTGTCATCAAAAAGGTCACAAATAACAAAGGTTAGCGAGGATGTGGAGAAAGGGAAACTCTTGTACACTCTTGATGTGAATGTGAAGTAGTGCAGCTACTGTGGAAAGCAGAATGGAGGTTCCACAAAAAACTAAAAATAGAACTACCATAATATCCAGCAATTTCACTCTTGGGTACATCAGAAGAAAACAAAAACACTATTTCAAAAAAATAACTGCACACCAATGTTCATAACAGTGTTATTTGCCATAGCCAAGATAAAGAGTCAAACTAAGTGTTCATCAATAGGTTAGGGGATAAAAAAGATTTTTTATGATGACTTCAGCAAAAAATGAAATTTTGCCATTTGCAAGAACATGGATGGACTTGGAGGGTATTATGCTTAGTAAAATAAGCCACAGAGAAAACAAGCCTGGTAGGTTATCACTTACACGTGGCATCTAAAAAATTGAATACAACAACAAAAAGAGCAAAACAGACTCACAGATTAAAGAATAGACTAGTGGTTACCAGCAGGGAGAGACAAGGTGGAGGAGCAAAATAGTGGTAGGAGGTTCTGAGGAAGAATCCACTATGTATAAAATCAATAATCTACAGTGATGTACAGTATAGCATGGGGAATAGAGCCACTCTTTTATAATAAGTATAAATGGAGAACAAGCTAAACATTTATGAAGCACTATGTTGTACCTCTGAAACTAATATAATAATGTAAATAGATCAATAAATATAGATCAATAAAATATAAAGAAACCATAAAGGGGAGACACTGGTTATTAGATAGAAATCAATTAAATAAACACAAGTTTTGGAAATCAATGAATTAAAAAAAACATGTAAGACACAACATTGTCATTTAAAGTGTATGATCTATTCATTTAAGTGGTGAAAAATGGTACCCATTCTCACAATTTTGTATATCTAGGATAAATTATTATCTACAAAAATGTTACAAATATTCACTCAAAAAGAAAGAGTAAATTTGGATTAACCCATTTTATTATACAAATTTAATATCAAAGTCTCTATGTAACATTGACTTGAATAAGTTCTATTAGCCACTTCTAGTTTCTTTGTGATGTAAAATCTTTTAAAGCATAAAAATCAGCCTTTCTACATTTTTCCATTAGACATACATAGAAGTTAAAAGAAATGAGAAAACAGAGCAATCAAAAAGGAAGGTGAATTTACTGAAAAACAGTAAATTCTCCCTCCTCGTTCTCCCTCCTCCTTTTCTTTTCCTTCTTTTCCAGATCTCTTTCCGTTCCAATCAGGAAAAGTCTTGAGAGTTCTGAGAATATTTCTTTTGAGGGCTTCAAATCACCATACCTACATCCTCTGCCACAACTACACACACAGGAACAAAAATAAACCTCTACTATCTACTCATGTAGGAGGGATTCGTGCAAAATAAACTCCTACTTGGAGACCAACAGGTGAGTTTTCTACCTGTTCTTTATAATGACTTTCCATTATCGTAAATCTCACACATTATGAAGCAGAAGCGGTTATGTGAGCTCTTCCTTAAAGTAAAAAAAAACTTGCATTCATTTCAAGTACCTGGTGATCATAGGGTACAGCCAGGGAAGGTGCCATCCCCCTTGGGGGAGGGCGGTGAATGGGCTCCCGCAGCCATGCACCTCCTGATATACAGATTCTGGAGAAACAAAGGGCAGTCACACCGCAGTCAGCCTGTCAGGCTGTCGGGCCACTGGGCAACCCCACCAGCCTGGAAGTGCCCCATCAGCTGCTGAAAGCAAAACTCTGTCCCCGCTGTGAAGCCAGGCAATTTGGGCCAGAGAGTCAGAGGAGACCGGTAATCAACTCCTCGTCTCTGCTCACCTCCTTGGGGTTACAACAATCCCATCTCCAAACCCAACTGATCCTGGAGTGCCAAACTGCGAGTGCAGGTGGGCTCTGCCGGTGCTTCAGCGCCCTCTGGGAAGTCCCCTAGTTTGAATATGACTTGAGTTAACTTGAGTTTGAGTTTAAATTAAAACCCCTCCTGTGAAACCATCAGAACTTCCCACCAGACATAACTGAGGAGATTCTGGCCTTTATTAGTACGCACGGTGAACACGGTTGTCCTGGCTGTACTTTCCAACCCTCCTATTTTACCCACCTATTTTTATCCACCTTCCTCCCTGTGAGTACATTTGACAAACCCTGAGCTCAGACTCCTGACCTATTACAGTGACTTTGTCAGTCTTTCTTTAAAAATGGACAGGTAGGGCTTCCCTGGTGGCGCAGTGGTTGAGAGTCCGCCTGCAATGCCGGGGACACGGGTTCGTGCCCCAGTCCGGGAGGATCCCACATGCCACGGAGCGGTTACGCCCGTGAGCCATGGCCTCTGAGCCTGCGCGTCCAGAGCCTGTGCTCCGCAACAGGAGAGACCACAACAGTGAGAGGTCCACTTACCACACACACACACACACAATGGACAGGTAATAAAATGAATTTAACCTAGAAGCAGCAGCTCAGTAAGGGAAATAAAATCATCAGAAGCTATCTAATCACAGCCACAGCCATCCAGGGTTCTGTCTTATCTGCTGGAGCATAAGAATAGGACCTTTCTAAACTTGAAGGACATCCAGTCAAATAAGTAAAGGTGTTGCTCACCTCTGGCTCTTGGAGGGATTGCTAGGCAGTCTACCCAGTGTATACTAACTGCAAAACACTGTCATGGTCTTGAAACACCTATGTCCCAGAAAAGCTTTTTGGGGTGCATGGGGAAGGTTTCTTTTTGACATCAAGCAAAAGATACATCACCAAGCTCTTTGAGCACAGGGGTGCTTAAGAGGGAAGTAGAAAGAAGGAATGGGCGGAAAAGACGATCTCCTCTGAAGTGAAGGTCGTTTTTCCAGAAGAGTAGGATTTAGTCTCAGTTTAAGGAGAACACTTTTAAATAGCTGGGACAGCTCCAAACTGCAGTTTAGGGAATGAGTGCTTCACAAGAACAGTGCTTTAAAAGTCCTGGCAAGGCAGCAAGTGGATGAAGAGTTGGTTTTGCATAGTTTTGAACACAGGAGTAAAGAAGCAGAGGCATCTCTGACTAAACGGCCCTGAGATCCTATGGCATCAATGGGTCAGTTGCAGGGCGAAGAGGGTGTGGGGGGCGATATTTCTCTCTCAACAACTCCCAGGGCAGCCACCCCTCCCTACCCTACACCCCTACTCCCTTCACCCTTCCTCCCTCCACTGTTGGGTCCCCAGGGCCAGCACTTTTTAAGCTGGAGCGCTCAGGCACCATCTCTGCAGTCTGGATTCTTCCTGGAGCCTGGAAAGTTCTGGGACAGGAAGCCAGGTCTGCAAGGCCACTGGGGTGCAGTCAGATCTCGAGGCCTGGAGGGGAACTGGAGCCCTGAAGCCCACCCACGTCCTTGAAGCCAAGGGAGGAACACATGCTCCTAACAGTACTTCTCAGGGGTCAGCGTGCTCCCCACCCGACGGTGATCCATACTCACTTGAGGCAGCAAGGACTGCCTCTAACTGGCCCCCTCGATTCCACCTTAAGGATCCTCGCACATGTGTGAGAGCGCAGGCCCCGGCTCTCTTTAGTCAGTTGAGGTCAGTGTTGCTGGGGTTCCTCCAGCCCCATCCCCCAGCCCCTCCCTCATGGACTGTATCTAATAGAAGAAAGAGCACAGAGGAATTGGCTGAATCAAGGGACCTGGGAGCCTGGGTATGAGTTTGAAGACCGAGAACCTAAGGCGCAATTACATATTATTGGAGACTCTTGTCGGGTGTGTGTGGGGAGGTTAGGAGGCTGAGAAGCTGAGTCGACCTGGTGAGTCCAGCCCCAGGACACCACACATCCCCGCCCCACGCCTTCCCTGACATCAGACAAGGGGTGTCGCAACTCCAGGTGGGACTCTGCACTTCCCCCTCCCTGATTCTCCTCCAGAAGAGCAGGTGGCCCCCCTCTGAGGGCAGGGGCAGGACAACGCACCAAGTCCCCCTGCACTAAGGCGCTACTGGAAGCTCTTCCTGAACAGCAGTGCTGGCTTGGAGCGAACCCGTGCACTGCCAAAGTTGGTCTCGTCCTACAGCTGAGAGAAGCGGGGTTTAAGTCAGCTGCCCTGGCTTTAAATCAATCAGCCCCCCCTTTAAGTCAGGCGACCCGACTTTAAATCACTGTGTGGCCCTCAAGCCTGCAACTTCAAAAGTTGGGAACTTTACTTTCATCCCAGCAGCTCACATAGCTGGACGCACACTGTAGTCACCCCCAAACCTGGCTTAGAGTCAGGATATAAGGTAAGGGGATGGGCGTGCACTCATCGTGATGAGAGTGTACTTCATGTAGAAGAAGAGTCTAGGTACTCTGGGGTACAGCAAGCAGTGCACGATACAGCAGCTCCCTGGCAAAGCTGGTGACGCACAGGGAGAGCAGGCACACCCATGCATGCAGAGGTTCCAGGGTGGGAGCTGGAGCACAGCCAGCCGGGAAGGTGTGAAAGCGGAGGATCTGAGCCTTCTTGAGAAAAGCAGACACAGAGGATGGATGAGAAACAAAGACCAGATGAAATATGGATTTGCAAAACACACCCTGCTCTTGAAATTGGCGTGGGGGGGCACCCAAGATTTGAATCTTCTTACTCCCCATTACCTAGTGCTTTGGCCTTTGCCCATTTATTTATAAAATTACTGATAATATCTAACCCATAGAATACTGCATTTGTAGTGGTATTGCGTGTTAATGTTACTATAGCGGAAAAATCTTTTCCAGAAGAAAAATGTACACTATCTGAAATAAATTAAAACCCCTCTTTATAAAGTACTCTATCGGAGTTCCCAGGTGGCACAGTGGTTAAGAATCTACCTGCCAACGCAGGGGACATGGGTTCAAGCCCTTCTCAGGGAAGATCCCACATGTCGCGGAGTAGCTATGCCCATGCACCACAACTACTGAGCCTGCAGGCCACAACTACTGAAGCCGGCGCACCTAGAGTCAGTGCTCCACAACAACTGCAGCAAGAGAAGCCACCGCAATGAGTAGCCCGTGCACCGCAACAAAGAGTAGCCCCCGCTTGCCGCAACTAGTGAAAGCCCGCATATAGCAGCGAAGACCCAACGCAGCCAAAAATTAATTAATTAATTAATTATTTTTAAAAGTACTATATCCTTCTGTACAACTTCTCTGGGAAGAACAGAGAGATGGCGGGGGAGAGTGAGAAAGACCAATATTTAGTGCACATCTCTCATGCAAGTGCTCTGCTGGCTCAGATACATTTATCCCCACTTTACAAAGGAGGAAATAAGCTTAGAGAGGTTTAGTAATTTTCCCAAAGCCAAACAGCTATTGAGTGGCAGAACCAGGATCTGAAACAAGTCTGTTACCTTCAAAGCCTAAGTCCTCATCACAACAAAACTCAATTAATATTTACATTTATCGAATGACATTGAAAACTGGGGAGTTCTTGGCACAATCCTGAGTAAGAGTGAGAAAGGAAGGAATAGCATTGTTCCTACAGTCAACCAAAATTTTTGGAGCAGCTGCTAGATACCTGGCCCTTTTGGGGGTTCAGCAGTGATCACGACAGGAAGAGTCCTGCTTCCATGGACCATGTAGTAGGGAGGAGAGACGGGTGCAACTTGGGTGAGGGATTTCACCTTGCTGGGCCTCTGTTTTCTCATCTGGAAAATGGGATGGGTGTTCCTCATTTTCTGAGATTGTCCAGCCCTCACATTCTCTGATTCCATAAGAAGCATTTGTTTTCCTGTTTCTTTAAAATTCATTCAGGCCGTGAGCCGTGATGAATGATGTTAGCTGCTCCCCAAATCACTCTATTCCCACCCTTTTCCTGTGATCAGGTCTTTCCCGAAACATGACTCACAATCAGTCAAGTCACAGAACCTAAGGGGCACCCAGCAGAAAATCTCCAACCCTTGCTTCCCAGGAGCTCTGCGGTCTACCTGCCAGGTAAACTTAACTCACCTGGCACAAGGTGGCCATCCCTGGTTTCACATCAACGTGATCGCAGGCACAAACCTCCTTGTTTTTCCATTTTGTCTTTAAGTAACTTGTTGAAACAACTGTACAAATATGACAAAGATATAAAATCAGGCATCTTCTGCCCCCCAGTGCCTACTAATAAATGATTTTCTGCCACTTTAATGATAAAGATAGAACATGTCAACATTCTGCTGCCCTTATTATTTGTCATTTTTGTTGATATTTCCATTGAATACATCTTTCAATATTTTAACAATGGAACATTTATGTAGGCTGTTCCAGACCCAGCCTTTAGTGGTAAAGGTTTTCTGGTTACATTTCTATTATGTTTCCTTTAAAAATCATTATCCTATTTAAATGGATTAAGTCAATTCTATAGGCATTTATCTTGTGATATTGATGAAATGAATACCTAGAGGGCAGTAGTACAAGTTGATGGGACTTGAGAACCTCTATTAGCACAGTTAAGTATAAATATTATCTATATGTAAACCAAAGTACATGCTGAGTGAGATTCTCCGACTCTTTTTCACTGTCTGCCCTTCAAGCCTGTGAGAAATGGAATATTTCTTGCCAGCTCAGTAAACAAAGAATGTCACAGTCATCAGCACTTGCAGCCCTCCAGTGTGAGCCGCGGGCCCTGAGGCACTCAGGATATGCAAATACAGAATGCAGGCCCCAGAGAGCTGCGGTGCATATGAAAGGGAGGATTTCAGTGAGCCCAGACTCTGGCATCTTCGTATACAAAGAAAAGCGCTACATTCCTCACGTTGGGAGAGCAGGTTTTCCTTAGTTAACAATCACCTTCTGATGTTCCCCATTACCTGCGCCAGGCCCCTGCCCTGTCCCCTCCTCCCCGGTACTTTAGCTCAGGGAGGAAGGAGCGCAGAGGGACTCGGCCGAATAAGGGGCCTGCGAGCCTAGGAAGGAGTTTTCAGACGCTTTCCCCACACTTGGGAGTAGGGGCGGTGACGCGGCAGCCAGACCCTGCTCCTCCCTTGCCCCATTTTCCCTCAGGACGCTCAGGCTGACCCCCTCCCCACGCCCCACAGGCCCCGCGAGCCAGGCAAAGGGCAGGCGCGAGAGGAGGGACCGAAGTTCCCCGGGACCAGACGCTGGAGGTCGCTTTTTCTGCATAGCAGCGGCGGGTGGCAGCGAACCCCTGTCCCTCAGAAGCTGGTCTTGCGCTGCCGCCCGGGCATCGGACCAGGCGGAGCGTCGGCGCCTACTTACCGGCCCGCCGTCCGCACGACTGTCGCTGCTTCGGCCGCCGGGGCCCCTCCAGTGCCGGCAGCCTCAGTGAGGCCGCCCCCCACTCAGGCTCCGGGCCCGTTCCGTGACGGTGGAGGGAACAGACCCCGAGCTGTCGTTCTGGGCTTAGGGGGTGGGACTGCTCTTCCCCGAGGCCTTCTGGGAGGGAGGGGGGCACCGGGGGAGGGAGCCAGCAGGAGCGCAGGGCCCCAAAGGGGCTCCTGGAGGGGCGGCCCAGCCTGGAGACCCCGCCCACTGTGACCGCAGCCCAGACCTTTATCCTGGAATCCTACACAAAAAAGTTAGAAAGATACATGGTTTATAGTAAATATTCACAAATGATTGTTGCTGCTGTGCTTACTATCCTATTAAAGGTGTAAAATCCATAAAACACTTTAAGTTCAAAGTTAACTATGAATTTTTACCTTTCCTTCTTATGTCTCTGCTATTCCCAATTGTGCTTAATGAATCATAGACTGTGACATCACTATTTAAAAATGAGCCTGTTAAAAAAAATAGAACTCAGGCCCACCGGACCTACTGAATCACAATCTGCACTTTTACAATCTCCCCAGTGTACTTGTGTAACCACGAATAGTTGAAAGATACATTCCTACCTCGACTAATCTTTTCCGTCTGAGAAATACACACATTTTATCCAGTTTGATATAAATAAAACACTCAAAAATGCATATGCCTGTGTTGAAACCATCATTTTATCATTTCTTTTCCAGATAAGTATAGTCTCTATACTGATTTTGTGGATCACATGCCACACTCTTTTCTTGTAGTTAGAAATAAGGTAGAGAAAGTTACTTTGTAAATATATATATATATATATATATATATATATATATATATATAAAATTAGTGGATAATTCAAGACACTTTTCTAAATTAAAACCAGTTCTCTTAACTTGCTGTTTTCTTCTTGGGTCACGTTATGAACTCTTCCCGTGGTCACATGGCATGTGTACCTTTAATTTCAGGGACTGCTGACATTCCAGGATATGGCCATAGATTTCTCTCAAGAGGAGTGAGAATGCCTTGACCAAGATCAGTGGGAATTGTACAGGGATGTGATGTTAGAGAAGTATAGGAACCTGCCCTCCTTGGGTGACGATACCTTCCTTCCAGAATTCCTTATCCAACCACAGCGTTTAGAGTCCTTCATTTGTAGAATGTCTCCTGGAATCTTCGGTTTCCTACAATAGGGTTTCATATTGCAATGTTTCAGGAAATACTGGGAGTTTGTGGGTATAATTTATCTTATCCGTTTAAAATTGCAGCCTCCCTCAGCCGCATAGCACAGGGAGAGCAGCTAGGTGCTTTGTGACGACCTAGAGGGGTGGGATAGGGAGCGTGGGAGGGAGGGAGATGCAAAAGGGAAGAAATATGGGAACATATGCATATGTATAACTGATTCCCTTTGTTATAAAGCAGAAAATAACATATCATTGTAAAGCAATTATACTGCAATAAAGATGTTAAAAAATAATAAAAAATAAAATAAAATTGCAGCCTCCCTTTTAATATACTTTATAACTGCTTGGGATGTGTCTATATGAACTGTGTACTATATGCTTCTGTTATAGTCCTTACAATATTTTATTGTCTTATTTTCTGTAACAATTTTCCATGGATTCTTTGGGCTTAAGGTATATTAAAAGGGAGACTGTGATTCTGGGACTTCCCTGGTGACACAGTGGTTAAGAATTCGCCTGCCAATGCAGGGGACATGGGTTCGAGCCCTGGTCAGGGAAGATATCACGTGCCATGTAGCAGCTATGCCCATGCGCCACAACTACTGAGCCTACAGGCCACAACTACTGAAGCCGGCACACCTAGATTCGGTGCTCCACAACAAGTGCAGAAAGAGAAGCCACCACAATGAGAAGCCCGCGCACCACAACAAAGAGTAGCCCCCCTTTGCCACAACTAGAGAAAGCCTGCGAATAACAACGAAGATCCAAAGCAGCCAAAAATTAATTAATTAATTAATTACACTCTAAGGTTTGGTCTGTATGGAGGAGCAACCATGGAGCACTTCAGGGATACTGGGGTTCCTGTTACAAATTTATTTTTCACAGTACTGGTGAAAGGTGCATTTTCTGGATAATCCCACAATGGATTTTTCTCTCAAGAAGTAGTGCAACTTTGAAGACTCCTGGAGATCATGACAACATTTTTATCAACTGCATCAACCAACAAGCATTGCTACCTCGAGGAAGTAAGGGGCTGCTGAACTCATCCTTGATTCTGTCAAACTGTCCTCAATCTGTGTAATTGGTCCATGTGTGGTTGCAGCCGTGTGGATGAAAGGCTCTTGGTGTTGCAGCCAGGAGTCAGTGATGTGCCTCTGAGGTGGGAGAGCCAACTTCAGGACACTGGTCAACAAGACACCTCCCAGCTCCACATAATATCAAACGGCAAAAATCTCCCAGAGATCTCCATCTCAACACCACCCAGCTTCACTCAACAACCAGCAAGCTACAGTGCTGGACACCCTATGCCAAACAACTAGCAAAACAGGAACATAACCCCACCTATTAGCAGAGAGGCTGCCTAAAATCATAATAAGACCACAGACACCCCAAAACACACCACCAGACGTGGACCTGCCCAGCAGAGAGACGAGATCCAGCCTCATCCACCACAACACAGGCACTAGTCCCCTCCACCAGGAAGCCTACACAACCCACTAAACCAATCTTAGCCACTGTGGACAGACACCAAAAACAACAGGAACTACGAACCTGCAGCCTGCAAAAAGGAGACCCCAAACACAGTAAGATAAGCAAAATGAGAAGACAGAAAAACACACCACAGATGAAGGAGCAAGATAAAAACCCACCATACCTAACAAATGAAGAGGAAATAGGCAGTCTACCTGAAAAAGAATTCAGAATAATGATAGTAAAGATGATCCAAAATCTTGGGAATAGAATAGACAAAATGCAAGAAACATTTAACAAGGACCTAGAAGAACTAAAAATGAAACAAACAACAATGAACAACACAATAAATGAAATGAAAAATACTCTAGATGGATCAATAGCAGAATAACTGAGGTAGAAGAACACATAAGTGACCTGGAAGATAAAATAGTGGAAATAACTACTGCAGAGCAGAATAAAGAAAAAAGAATTAAAAGAACTGAGGACAGTCTCAGAGACCTCTGGGACAACATTAAAGGCACCAACATTCGAATTATAGAGGTTCCAGAAGAAGAAGAGAAAAAGAAAGGGTCTGAGAAAATATTTGAAGAGATTATAGTTGAAAACTTCCCTAATGTGGGAAAGGAAATAGTTAATCAAGTCCAGGAAGCACAGAGAGTCCCATACAGGATAAATCCAAGGAGAAATACACCAAGACACATATTAATCAAACTGTCAAAAATTAAATATAAAGAAACCATATTAAAAGCAGCAAGGGAAAAACAACAAATAACACACAAGGGAATTCCCATGAGATTAACAACTGATCTCTCAGCAGGAACTCTGCAAGCCAGAACGGAGTGGCAGGACATACTGAAAGTGATGCAAGAGAAAAACCTGCAACCAAGATTACTCTACCCAGCAAGGATCTCATTCAGATTTGATGGAGAAATTAAAACCTTTACAGATAAGCAAAACCTGAGAGAGTTCAGCACCACCAAACCAGCTCTACAACAAATGCTAAAGGAACTTCTCTAGGCAAGAAACACAAGAGAAGGAAAAGACCTATAATAACGAACCCAAAACAATTTAGAAAATGGGAATAGGAACATACATATCGATAATTACCTTAAATGTGAATAGAATAAATTGTTCCCTAAAACACACAGATTGGCTGAATGGATACAAAAACAAGACCCATATATATGCTGTCTACAAGAGACCCACTTCAGACCTAGAGACACATACAGACTG